>NC_058083.1:454612624-454622024 GCF_014858855.1 Bufo gargarizans
TGCTCTCCCTCTAATCCGTCAGAACAATAACCCCTAAAAAATGGATCAGTCTGTGGAGCATCTGCCTTCACTCGGTCAGCATTTGGTCCGTAATCCCTCAGTATTGATAATGCCTAAAAAAAACACAGACAGGATCCGTTGTGCGTCTCATTTTTCCTTCCTTCTGACAGATCAGAAGTATCAAATAAATGGTGATGTCAGCCAGGCCAAAAGGCAAAATAGTGGCCCAGTCATGAAGTAAGGAGGGTGGGAACAGCATGAGAAGTCCACAGAGTGGCCCTATGACATAGTGGTAAGGTGGAAGCAGCATGAGGAGCCCACCGAGTGGCACAATGACAGCGTCTGGAGGTGGCAGCAGCATGAGTAGGCCAAAGAGTGGCACAATGACAGCGTCTGGTGGTGGCAGCAGCATCAAGAGGAGGCCACAGAGTGGCCCTATGACATAGTGGTAAGGTGGAAGCAGCATGAGGAGCCCACCGAGTGGCACAATGACAGAGTCTGGAGGTGGCAGAAGCATGAGGAAGCCACAGAGTGGCACAATGACAGCGTCTGGAGGTGGCAGCAGCACGAGTAGGCCACAGAGTGGCACAATGACAGTCTGGAGGTGTCGGCAGCAGCATCAAGAGGAGGCCACAGAGTGGAACAATGACATAATCTGGAGGTGGCAGCAGCACGAGTAGGCCAAAGAGTTGCACAATGACAGAGTCTGGAGGTGTCGGCTGCAGCAGCATAAAGAGGAAGCCACAGAGTGGCATAATGACTGAGTCTGGAGGTGGCAGCAGCATGAGTAGGCCACAGAGTTGTCGGGAATATAAAGCAAATGCTTTATATAAAAAAAAATAACTAATGGATCAAAAGAAAAAGTATGCAAATGATATTGATCTGCGAGGTGGACATACAGTATATAAACACCTCCAAGAGTTTGATCGAGAACCTAATTATTTTGTGCAATCAGTAAAAACAGGGTACAAGCGTCTATGGAAAAGTATAATGTATTTATTATACAATAATTTAGTATACAATCAAAAATTAATCAATGTAAATTTCAATAATATACAATGATATGCAGTACCCAAAATTCGCCACTAGATGGTGCAAACAGAACACTACTCAATCAACACAAGAACATTATGCAATTCTGCTTAAAATTATGAGATATAAAATCTATTGATTATGCACAGAAGGTCAATCAAGAAAATGACAGATACGAGCCCCTGCTCGGCCCAAAACGATGAGCAACCTCGGATAAAGGTAGTATTGCAACAAAACTTATAAATTATCGGCTTGATATCAAACTAGGGAATATAAAGATTCCCAACAGAGAAGCTCTCTTGTTATCAATATCAGATCTTGTATTCAGTGATATTCATTTTCCGCAATAAACGGGGTTTGGCTAACTATCAAGCCAATTAATTTATATCAATACTACATAAAACAAAAATATATGTTACCTTACCCAAGGGTCAAGTGATGTGCAGAGTCTCGGGGAAGACATCCAAATCTTTCTCCCAAGATCTCCCTTTCTTCCTTTGTCTTTCCCTCCCTCTTTGTGGACCCCCCTCTTTTTGGGATCTGGTTTCTTTACCAAAACTTATCAGATGAGCACAACTTTCCAATCATTGTCGGATAGGCGTGTACATTGATGAGCAATGTGACATAATAACACTATCTAGAATGCACTTTTGCTACTGGTGTAGTGTTACCTACTCACAACTAGGTGTCACACGCCTGACATCTTCAATACTACTCCCTGTCAAGCGTCCTCCACGTGGAACGCCATCTTCATTGTCCCGACCACTCTACCATTTAGCGATACTTTGAAAAAGGTCTGTTGGACCAAAACGTCTCCCCCAGTTATCGCAATTTAGAGTGCTTTACAAAGATTACAAACAGGGATTTGATAGATTTTTTAAAATTTTTCATTTTGATAATTTTTTCTCCTTTTTTTGAATTTTGACATATATACCTAGTTTGGTATAAAGGAGCACTACATTAAGCCTTTCTTTGCATATCAATTTTGAGTGTGTGGTTTAATGTATCTTATCTTCAATACTACACACCTCTGACATCTGGGGCCTTGTCTCAGAGCTGAGGGACAAACTTTGATACATGAATGTATACTTTAAGGAACATCTAGACCATTCTCACACTGTGGAATTCATGTTCAGATAAGAAATACAATGACGCCTCTACTTCTGCAGGTGCCGTGTATCTTCTCACTGTCTAAATGTATAATAGATTGTTACAGTAACACTAGTTTCTTTGAACTGCGCAGTAATCTTCCCATGGACTTCGGCCGACATTAAAGATCCATACAAAATAGTGAATATGAACCAACATTGCTCTTAAAGGCAATGAATATCCATTATAAGTAGAATAAGTAAATATAACTGTTTACACTTCTGAAAAGGCAGAACAAATCCCTCTTCATTACAATGTAATCCAAGAAAGAAGTTGGACTACATTGGAATGTCAAAAAGGGCTTTTCATTCGGATTCCTCAAGAACCGCAAGGCGCGCAGACTCGGTTTGTGACGTTCCAACCAGAGCTTTGCTAAAGTCTTTTTGAAAAACTTTATCCAACGCACCACAGAGATGGTCAGGAAACTCAACCATTCCAGAATGATGACAGTCAGCACAGCCCATATATAATCCACCCCCCATGTCCAAATGGAGCTTCTTCACGCTCACTAGTTAAATCATTTTGAGTATCACCTACCTTTTGCATTCCTTGTTGGCATGACTCGTACTCCTTCTCATCGATCTCATGGTTGAAAACCAAAGCTCAATCTTCAATGTGACATGTACCTTCTTCAGGACTGAAAGGATAAACAGAGTGGATATTGAATAACCCCTCAGATGTTGAGGAAAAATGTTGTTCCACTATTGTTGTTCTTCTGTCAAGTATTCATCAGGAATAAGTCCAATGATGTCATTATGGAATCCGAAAGTGTAATACTCTGAATCCATACCTAGACCAATTATGGTGTCTTTTTGTAGAGATATACAGTCCTGATCAAAAGTTTAAGACCACTTGAAAAATGCCAAAAAAATCCTATTCAGCATGGCTGGACCTTAGCAAGGTTCCAAGTAGAGCTTCCACATGCAACAAGAAGAAATGGGAGGGAGACAAAACATTTTTTGAGCATTCAATTTAATGAAAACAACGAATAAACTGAAACCGGCTGTTTTTCAGCTGATCAAAAGTTTAGGACCACACCTCCAAAAAAAACCTAAACCCCCTCAAAACAGAAATCCAACTTCCAAACATGAACTCAGTAATGAATAGCTCCTGCCATTATTGTTTATCACTTCAAAAATTCGTTTCGGCATGCTTGATGCAAACGTTTCCATGAAGTGGTGAAGACGGCCGCACGAAGGCCACCTACTGTCTGGAACTGTTGTCCATTTTTGTAACCTTCCCTTGCCATCTATCCCCAAAGGTTCTCAATTGGATTTAGATCAGGGGAACACGCAGGATGGGCCAAAAGAGTGATGCTATTCTCCTGGAAGAAGCCCCTTGTCCTGCGGGCATTGTGTCCTGTAGCGTTGTCCTGTCACCACACAGACGAGGCCCTCAGTCATGAGGAATGCTCTCTGCAACATCTGGACATAGCCAGCGGCCGTCTGACGCCCCTGCACTTCCTGAAGCTCCATTGTTTCACTGAAGGAAAAAAGCACCCCAGACCATTATGGCGCCCCCTCCACTGTGGCGCGTAGACAACATCTCAGGTGGGATCTGCTGGTCATGCCAGTAACGTTGGAAACCATCAGGACCATCAAGGTTACATTTTTTCTCATCAGAGAATAAAACTTTCTTCCACCTTTGAATGTCCCATGTTCGGTGCTCTCTTGCAAAAGTCCATACGAGCAGTTCTGTGGCCTTCAAGGAGACGAGGTCTTTGAAGACGTTTTTTGTTTTTGAAGCCCTTCGGTCTCAGCTGCCGTCTGATGGTTATGGGGCTGCAGTCAGCACCAGTAAGGGCCTTCATTTGGGTCGAGGATCATCCAGTGTCTTGATGGACAGCTAATTAAATCCTCCGGCTCAGAGCTGATGACATTTTTTTAGGTCTTCCACTTGACTTTTTTGTTCCATAACCCTCAGGATCAGTTAAGAAATTCCCAATGACTGTCTTACTGCGTCCCCCCTCAGCAGCGATGGCGCGCGGTGAGAGACCCTGCTTATGCAGCTCAACAACCCGACCACGTTCAAAAAGGGAGAGTTTTTTTGCCTTTGCCATCACAACATGTGACTACCTGACAGAAGATGACAATGAATCCACATCTTTGCACAGATTTGGCCTTTTAAAGGCATGTGGTCCTAAACTATGGATCAGCTGAAAAACAGCCGGTTTCAGTTTAATCGTTATTTTCACTTAATTGAATGCTCAAAAATGTTGTGTCTCCCTCCCATCTCTTCTTGTTGCATGGCTGAAGCTCCACTTGGAACCTTGTTAAGATCCAACCATGTAAAATAAGATTTTTTGCCATTTTTCAAGTGGTCTTAAACTTTAGATCAGGACTGTACTATGGGGAGCCATATTATGAATTACCATATGTAATGTATCCTGATAGAATATTATCCTGATAGTCGGCTTTACCCTCAGGCCAAGTTGCTGTATCCGGTTTAGACAAACAGATCAAAGCATCTGCATTCTTCAGTATTTGTCCCTTCTTCAATTAAATGGGAAGAATAAATGGTTTGCATCCTTCAGGGATTTTAACCTCATCAGCAACCATGATACTTGCAGCATAGGGCAGTGATGGCGAACCTATGGCACGGGTGCCAGAGGCGGCACTCAGAGCCCTCTCTGTGGGCACCCACACCCTGGAAAACGTCTATGGTGTGCCAATGTGCCTTAGACTTTTCCTGCCAATCAGCAGCGCAGGCGCACTATGAACGGCACAGACAGCGCACTGAATGTAGGCAGGATATTGTAAATAAATGATAAAGTACATGGAAGATATTCTATATTGGACTGTAGTATTCAAGGTAAATTGCTGTGTTGGCACTTTGCGATAAATAAGTGGGTTTATGCTGCAGTTTGGGCCCTCGGTCTGTAAAAGGTTCGCCATCACTGGCATAGGGCATCTGTTGTCCCCATCTCAAGGCTTGCCCTTCATTCTGGACCATAGAGTATTGTTGACCAGGTCAATCTGCACGGCAAATCGGTGTAGAAGGTCATTACCTATGTACATCTGGTACCGTGGCTCATTCAATACAATGAATAAATGTTCCGTAGTCTTATCTCCTATGGAAATAGACAATGGACACCTCACAACCACATTATGACTCTCCATCCAGATCATGAATCCATTGGTCCTGTGGAGAGGAAACTTTAATCACTTTAGGGTTAGCGACCTGTTTCAAGAGACTTAGGCTTATATAACTGGCTTCGGATTTCAGATCCAATTTGGTGCATTTGAACCGGGCCTTATTGTTCACCTGTAATTTATCATTGACCTTTTCAATCCGAACCATGGATTGAGTATGCTTGGTCAGGTCCGCAACTTCGTAACTTCCCCCTTTAAGAGAATTTAGTTAATGCATCCCCATCCAAGGTTACTTATTCAAGTCTGTCTTTCTGGATGGTTATGGCATGAGCGGCACCGTTGACATCTTCTCCAGGCTTACCATTTTTCAGGATCGTGACATCCGGCGTTTGATTGTTCCTAAAATGAACTTGAACAGAGTTAATCCTTTCCTCAATCACATGACAACTTTGTTGGGGTTGCGCATTGCAAGAGTACTCATAGGCAATAGGTGCCTTCACCTGAGTCCAGACGGCTTCATTGATGAAGTCCACTATGGAACTCAATCTTTTCAGGAGCGATCTCAGTCTCGGCCTCTTTGCTGTCACATCCATAACCTGTTGGAAATAACTGTATTACAATATAGTGGCTTGTGATCCTGTGTCGAGTAAACCCCTGATCGGCCCGACAAGTTCATCTTGGAGATAAGAATC
The DNA here is from genome assembly GCF_014858855.1 of Bufo gargarizans. Lineage (NCBI taxonomy): Eukaryota > Metazoa > Chordata > Amphibia > Anura > Bufonidae > Bufo > Bufo gargarizans. The sequence continues at coordinate 454,618,590 of NC_058083.1, forward strand.
AAGAAAATATTGGCCTTCAACCTGAAATAAATCACATAAGAAATTAGGGTGTTCACTTATTCGATGCTTCTTAAGGATTCGACCTTTGGTAAATTCTTGACATTCCTGCTGCACGCAGGAGCCCCCACCTTTGGGGAAAACTGGATCACATCACAGCTTACAAACGGTAGCTCGCGACTGGATGCCGAGATGATGGCATCACTCACTGGAGAACATGGTTTGACTGCAAGATAGACAACACGTTAGACATCTCCTCCTTGGCCTAAATTTTAGGGTCAAGAACGCTGCAAGGCAAAGTAGGATTAGAAATCACATTAGATTATTTTACAACCATCTCTACAGCCTTGCACCGGCCTGGGCTCTTACCCCTGCCCTGCCTGCATTACGGGGCTGAGCTGGGACCTGCAGTTGCCCCTAAAAAAGACTCGGGCTGTTTTCCAGTGGGACACCTTGGGACATTTTATTAACTATTTCAGTTAATTTAGCCACTTGATCTGCCAACTAATAAAATCGATTGTTTGATTTGCGCACAGTTTGGTCTTGTGGTGTGCCCTTGTTAGTGGGTGACCGACTTCTAGGTGAAGTAAGGGGTTCAGGCCTACTTTCCTTCTGTTGTCTGGGCCTGTTATTCCAGCGCCTGTATCCCTGGGGACCCCTATTGTAATATTGGGGGCAGTAGTTAGACCTCCCAGCAATGGAGTTATCCCCCTCTGGCCTATTGAGGTTTGTTTGCTTGGGTCCTACCTGTTGTCGCTGGGTTTGTTGGACAGGTCCTGTAGACTGAGGGTACTTATGTAGCTGCGTTTCAAATCCCAAGCTAGGGTTTACCGTAGCTTCTGCTACATTTTGTTCTGGGGACTTTTTATATCTCCTCTCACCTGTAGCATGGCATTCACTGATGTTAAACAGTGAGGTGGCAGCCGTCACCAACCTGTCCAAGGGAGCATTAAGATCAAGATCTCTGGCCAAGCTAAGTTTAATTTGCATGGGCATTGCATCATAAAGCAGCTGTTTGAACTCCTCAGACTCCCAGTTTGGGGACCTATACGCCAACCCATAGGCATTTTTAAGGATAGATAGGAATTCCCGGGGACTTGGACTTGGTCTACATGTAAGTTTATAAATATCACGTCTTGCAGCAGTAACAGTCCGGTAAGGGCCGAATTCTAATTTTACCTCATGAAAAACGTCCTGCCGATCCCAGATCCCCCTGTCCCTGAAGGAAATAATGGCGATACTTATTTTCAAATGCCCCTGGTAGGAATCTGATCTTGTCTGCATCAGAATACAATTTTAAAGAATCCACGGTGGACTGGTACAGTTCTAAGGGATTGGCAATTTCAGTGATTGGCAGTTTTAGAAATGTAATGACACTTGAGGAGCTCTGATCCCCTTCTGAACACTGGGCATTTTTATTTCTAGAGACCATATGTCGGTCGTCTGGGATCCTTATCCCCCTTATGGGCAAACTTATGCCTGTATGGTAGGGAATGGACCACACGCTTTCCCGCATCACTTTCACAGTCACTCACGCTCCGCACACTTCCATCAGACCCACTTAACCCTATCATCCCTCTCCAGTGGGAAATGTGGAGGGGCACTTCTGTGGCCTTTTGCGTCGCTAGCGCCCAGTAAGGCGGTTACAGCTTGACATGCCTGACTTAAATGGGTTAATGCATCCTGTGTAATCATGCCATCGTGTGGCTTAGTGTCTCAGATGGATTGCACTCTAAGAGCACGTGATGATGACATATCTATATTTTAGGGTGTGAGAACTGGAGGGTCTGGAGATCCCTCACGATCAGACAGATCACTTTCAACATTGACTACAGTTTGGCTTGGTTCGTTTGTTTGCTGCAGACTGCTATAACGGAGGTGCAGCTCCTCTGCCCTCGGCCATATGGGGTACATATGCTGGCAGTTTTGTTATATGCACATGTCTACTCTCCGAGAAAATTCTCACCTCTAATAATGCATACAGAATTGATGGCAACATCTTTAGGAGGTGTTGGTTTTTACTGGGGGTATTTTTAAGCACACCAAGCAGCAGCATGAGGAAGACATAGAGTGGCACAATGACAGCGTCTGGAGGTGGCAGCAGCACGAGTAGGCCAAAGAGTGGCACAATGACAGCGTCTGGAGGTGGCAGCAGCACGAGTAGGCCAAAGAGTGGCACAATGACAGCGTCTGGAGGTGGCAGCAGCACGAGTAGGCCACCGAGTGGCACAATGACAGCGTCTGGAGGTGGCAGCAGCAGCATCAGGAGGAAGACACAGAGTGGCACAATGACAGCGTCTGGAGGTGGCAGCAGCACGAGTAGGCCAAAGAGTGGCACAATGACAGCGTCTGGAGGTGGCAGCAGCACGAGTAGGCCAAAGAGTGGCACAATGACAGCGTCTGGAGGTGGCAGCAGCACGAGTAGGCCAAAGAGTGGCACAATGACAGAGTCTGGAGTTGGCAGCGGCAGCATCAGGAGGAAGACACAGAGTGGCACAATGACAGAGTCTGGAGGTGGCAGCAGCACGAGTAGGCCAAAGAGTGGCACAATGACAGAGTCTGGAGATGGCAGCAGCACGAGTAGGCACAATGACAGTGTCTGTAGGTGGCAGCAGCTCGAGTAGGCCAAAGAGTGGCACAATGACAGCGTCTGGAGGTGGCAGCAGCACGAGTAGGCCAAAGAGTGGCACAATGACAGCGTCTGGAGGTGGCAGCAGCACGAGTAGGCCAAAGAGTGGCACAATGACAGCGTCTGGAGATGGCAGCAGCACGAGTAGGCCAAAGAGTGGCACAATGACAGCGTCTGGAGGTGGCAGCAGCACGAGTAGGCCAAAGAGTGGCACAATGACAGAGTCTGGAGGTGGCAGCAGCACGAGTAGGCCAAAGAGTGGCACAATGACAGAGTCTGGAGATGGCAGCAGCATGAGTAGGCCAAAGAGTGGCACAATGACAGAGTCTGGAGGTGGCAGCAGCAGCATCATCAGGAGGAAGACACAGAGTGGCACAATGACAGCGTCTGGAGGTGGCAGCAGCATGAGTAGGCCAAAGAGTGGCACAATGACAGAGTCTGGAGGTGGCATCAGCAGCATCAGGAGGAAGACACAGAGTGGTACAATGACAGAGTCTGGAGGTGGCAGCAGCATGAGTAGGCCAAAGAGTGGCACAATGACAGCGTCTGGAGGTGGCAGCAGCAGCATCATCAGGAGGAAGACATAGAGTGGCACAATGACAGCGTCTGGAGGTGGCAGCAGCATGAGTAGGCCAAAGAGTGGCACAATGACAGAGTCTGGAGGTGGCAGCAGCAGCATCAGGAGGAAGACACAGAGTGGCACAATGACAGAGTCTGGAGGTGGCAGCAGCATGAGTAGGCCACAGAGTTGTCGGGAATATAAAGCAAATGCTTTATATTTAAAAAAATTAACTAATAGATCAAAAGAG
>NC_058083.1:454997042-455088848 GCF_014858855.1 Bufo gargarizans
TTCTGTGTCCTTTGGCCTAACTCCTGGTAATATACTCTCATGGCCGTTCTTTCGTGTCAAGAAAGGTTATACAACCTAGATTTGGGCAACTTATCTCCAGGAATAAGGTTGATAGGACAATCATATTCACGATGGCATCCATTTTCAGAAAATACATAAAAAAATGTAAATAAATCAGATATAAAAGAGGGTAATATTTTAGTGACTAATGCAGAAAAAGATGTATTCAAAACAATCAATGCAATAATCACCCCATTCAAGAATCTGTCTAGCTGGCCAATCGATGGTTGGATTGTGCTTGCTTAACCACAGTAAACCCAGAACCAACGGAGCAGGGACCCTCCATCACAAAACACGAGATGAACTCCTGATGAATGTCACCCACTCTTAATCTGATATCATGCACCATCTGAGACAAACATTTCTGAGTTAGAGGTGCAGAATCAATGGCAAAAACGGAAATGTTTTTCTCTAATGCACTCGGTGACAACCAGTGCATATGGACAAACTGACCAATCAATCAGATTCACCCCGACTCCGCTGTCGATAAACACCTCAATTCCCACAATCTTGGACTCTAGCGCCACCTCGGTAGTCAGGAGAAATTGGGTACTAACAGTCAAAGACAAATGCATGTTCTCCGACTCCCTTCTTACCCCTCCAAGAGTCAAATGGGAATTAGACACCCCCTTTTCTTTTTTATGCTGAATGTATGGACATACATTGATAAAATGTCCCTTTTGTCCGCAGAAAAAAAAAACACCACACACACCCTTCCTACGACTAATACTCTTCAAATCGGATCCAGGAGTAGCTCCCCCTAATTGCATGGGCTCGTCCCCAGACCTAAACCTTCACCCAAATGGTCAGAGGAAGACGATACGTTATGTGATAGTACATCCTGAGAATGGGGGCCCCTAGATCTCTCTCTCTCTCGGGCGTCTATCAATGCGTACTGCAAGAGACATAGCGGCTTCCAAAGACTCGTGAAAGGCCAAAGCGTCCTTCAGCCTCTCAGATAATCCTTGACAGAACTGACTACGGAGAGCTGGATCGTTCTACTCAGTATCTGTAGCCCACCTCCTAAACTCAGAGCAATAGATCTCAGCAGAACGCTTTCCCTGACGAAGGCCACGTAGCCGGGTCATCGTATATGAGACCCAACGCTCTGAAAAATTCATCCACCGACCGGAGAGGCTACAATCCGGTCGGCAGAGAAAAAGCCCAAGACTGAGCGTCCACTTTAAGCAACAAAATAACCACACCAACTCTCTGACTCTCTTTCCCAGATGAGGGAAATTTTAAAATAAAATTTGAACGCCTCTCTGAACAAATGAAATTATCACTTCCCCCAGAGAATCTGTCCGGGAAGGCCACTTTTGGTTCACTACAGGCCTTGTAACCACCACTAGGACCAGCAGCCTGTGGTCTCAGGATCTGCGAGACGGTCGTGCAAAGGTCTAATACCTCCAAAGACAGCCCCTGCAGCTGTCCGGCCAGTGCAGCCACAGGATCCATGGCTGCACTGACAAGAAAAAAAATAAAATATATGATGGTTTGGCGGTTTATAATGTCACGTTTCGGTATGGGAGGGAAAGCCATACCAAATGTAGGAGGAAAAGGGGTGGGGGGACAAGGCCTGGAAACTAGGGAAAAGAGCTGGTCACCTCCGAGAAACCGCAATCAAAGTCCTGACTGACTGCAAATATGAACTGACCCCAGAGGTAGGCGAGTTCATACACAGGAACCTAAAGTCCTAATTCACCCTGTAGTACCCTGGTACTAGTGTCAGGACAAGAGACATCCTGTTCCTCTAACCGGTAGGACAAACAGGAGTCTCCCTCAGGCCTAAACCCAAATGACAGGGAAAAGAGCAACACAAGACAACCCCAACAATAAACAAAAAGGGAAAGAAGACACTTAACTACAAATGGCTATGGAAGCACAGGAACTCCGCCGAGATCCAAACACCAGCAATCCGATACCAGACGGAAGCTATAAACCGCACAGCATGGTGGGAGAAGCCACAATAAATAGGGAAGGTTAAATGAACACAAGCAACACCTGAGGCAAAGGGTGTGGCCATCACCAGAAACAACATAGACACCAATTGATCCATAGGAACCTGTCAGATCAAACCACGTGTTGCCAGTCTCACTGATCTCCAGGCAGCTGTCACAGGAACATCCGTGACAACCCCCTCTATGCTGACAACACTCAATTCTACCTCTCTGGCCTAGATGTAACTTTCCTCCTATCCAGAATCCCAGTGTGTCTGTCAACTATATCTTATTTCTTCTCCTCCCACTTCTTAATACTCAACATGGAGAAAACTGAATTAATTGTCCTTCCCCCGTGTCACTCAGCCCCCCTACCTGACCGGTCCATTAATGTCAATATCACCATGACCTCTCCAGTCTCGCAGGTCCGCTGCCTGGGGGTAACATCTGATCCTGCCCTGTCCTTCAAGGCACACATACAAACCCTCACCTCCACATGCTGCTTGCAGCTCAAGAACATCTCTCGTATTCCCTCCTTCCTCATCCCCGAGTCAACTAAAATGACAGTGCAAACCCTCATCATCGCCCGCCTGGACTACTGCAACATCCTCCTTTGTGGCCTCCCTTCTACCACTCTAACACCCCTCCAATCTATCCTCAACTTAGCTGCCTGGTTAATCCACCTCTCCCCTCGTTTCTCCTCTGCATCCCGCCTCTGCCAATCTCTCCACTGGCTCCCCATTGCCCAGCGAAACAACTACATATAAGGCTGTCCACAACCTGTCCCCTTCTTACATCTGAGCCCACAATACAACCCCACACAATCTCTAATCCTCACAGGACCTACTTCTCTGTTCTTCTCTCATCTGGTCGTCTACAAGATTTCTCCCATGTAGACCCCTACCTTGGAGCACACTACCTCAGTACATCAGACTCTCCCCTGACATCCAAACTTTCAAAAGTAACCTGAAGATACACCTCTTCAGGAAAGCCTGCCATCTGCAAGGAGCATGCTACCACCTCACAGCCAGATGAGCACCTTTCCCCTTTCCTTATAGATTGTAAGGTCCTCTATACCCCTCTGTACCAGTCTGTTAATGGTTTCATGTTTATTGTATTTGTATTATGTATGTGTAACCCTCTCGAGGTACATGGAAGTAATGGGGCTTATGATCTTTATAAACCCAAGGGTTTCTTGAAATTTTTCCCATTCTTTTCTTTAAAAAATAAATAAATAAATCCCTTAGTTTTCCCTGACTCTTGGGCCTTCCGTCTTTCTGTCTTTATTTTTAGGCTGGAATAATCACCTTTTCCTCCATTTACAAAAGGACGACTTCCTCTCTCCAGAATCTAATTTTCAGATGGCTTTTCTCCAACATCTTTTCTAGATCTTGCCCACATAACAAGCCTCCATCAAATGGAAGCCTGCATGTCCCCTGATCAGGACCTACTATCGCCGCTAGAAGGGCTTTATGGTAAGTGCTGTATTCCTAGCCGCCATTCTCCCAGATTATTTCGAATTTGACAGGAAATCCATTGCCTTAAAGGGGTTGTCCGGGTTCAGAGCACTTATTTTCACCCAGACAGCCCCCCTGAGGCTAGCATCGGAGCATCTCATGCTCTGATGTGCTCCCTTGCCCTGCGCTAAATCGCTCAGGGCACGGGCTCTTTTGTTTTCAATAACACACTGCCGGGCGGAAACTTACGCCCGGCAGTGTGTTCGGTGACGTCACCGGCTCTGAGGGGCAGGCTTTAGCCGTTTTACTGGCTAGGGAAGAGCTAAATCCCGCCCATCAGTGCCGGTGACGTCACCGGGGTTCCTGGCAGCCCCATGGAGAGCTCCGGTACGTCACCGGATCTCCAAAAAATGCCTTTGCCCTGTGCAATTTAGTGCAGGGCAAAGGAGAGCATCGGAGCATAAACTGCTCCGATGCTCATGTCAGGGGGGCTGCCGGGGTGAAAATGGAGGGATGTCCGGGTTCAGCTTTGAACCCGGACAACCCCTTTAAGCAGAAGAGGAAATGGATCTCTTAAAAGGTATCACATGTACCAACCACCTTTTAAAGGGCCGGAAACCGAGGTGGATGTTAAATTTGGCTTAAATAAATCCAATACCACTTCTGAAGATCTTTTGAGGCATATCTACCTTTTTATTGATTGGGTCCTTCAAAGTTCTCATAGTGTTAAGGTGGCCATACACATTCACTGGGTATAATCAGCCAACTCTAAGGAGAATGGCCGGCTTTAGTGTTTTGAACAAATTTTGCAAGAGACACATCAACTTTAGGGCAATTTACCACCACAGATTAATCGTCCTCATTAAAAGGTAGTCTGCTCTTACTTGTTATAGGAATGAACATCTTCCCAGTGTATTTGTGCAAGACTCAGCCAGTTTAGTCAGGAAAATTGGACTCTTCCTACATTTAGGAGCGGATTTTACTTGATCAGAGCTGTCTTCGTCATTCACAAGACGGAAAAAGCATAACATAACAGGGTTTATCTAAGCCATCATCCAAGAATCACCCAAAAGAACAGAGCACTGAGAGGCCTCGATGCCATCATCCAACTCAGACATCATTGTAGGACCACTCACAATAACGGCACCGATTTATATGGTCTCTTCCCTGCCGACCCCAGAGCAGAGGGTGACATCTGCATTCAATCTGCTAGCCAGAGATTAACCACCCATGCCACGTCACACCGCCAGAAGCCTGCTAGGACCAGCAGAGTCCCCTCACAGAAGGTCCCCTCCTGACATCATCCCCCAATGCTGAAGAATATCAGATAGCAGAGGGCTGAAACCCGGATTGACTACCCGAGTGTCTGGTACACATATGGTGCCCACTGCTTGGCGCGACAGCAGACTCAAGGGAAGCCCGGCCAAACTGAAATGTATAACCAACTGGATGATTGCCAAAAGGTAACCACCAACCCAAACACCAGCTTTAACAGGAATGTACCCACAGCACTGAAGTGAGCCAAAACTGTCCCCCCCAGAAGGGACAGGAAGACACTGAGGAGGAGCCAGGAGGGCCCAATGTATTCTTCATCTCCCTACCTGGTTGGAGGGAGGTCTCTCTGGATCAAAAGGGAAAAAGCTTGATATTAGTCATGGCATCATCCTGCACTACAGACCTAGATACCTCTCAAATCTCAACACTAGGAGGGCAAATATCTCCATGTGGCAGGTTCTCCTTTAAGATTTCTGACCATCACTTTAATACTTGATTGCACTAACAAACCTCTTATTCTGCTAAGCGCTGGACTTAATCTCGCCGTGTAATCCTGTTAAAAGAGAACTAATCAGATCAGGGCTGAGTCACAAGAAGAGAGATGTGAACGGCATTACTCAGGTCCACACAACATGGCGGCTCCCATGAGCCATGGCGATCAAGAGGTAAGAGCAATGAAGACCCAGACGGCGGAGCCGAGACCGGACCTCAGCGTGAATGGATCTGAGCACCGATACCAGTGCATCCACTCATCCTGCACTCCTTGGGTGGAGTGGGAAAGAGGGGTGTGATCTGTTGGGAAAAGGGGCGTGGCTGAGCAATAAACGGGGTGGGCGTGATTTAAACTGCAACAATGTGCAGCTAAAGTGCACCCAAATTTTGATGTAAAGTAACATGATAGTCGGGAGGTATAAAGTGAGAAAGAAGCAGGATGCACCCAATTCACTGCACTGGGGTAGGTTCACACAGCGAAAATACATGTGAGCAAAAAGAGTGGCAGATAAGGTGTGGGGAGGGACCGGCACGTGCACACGGGGATGGAGGATGGGCATTTATCTGGACTATTTCACCGATTACAGGGACAGAGCTCCAGAGAACATGGCCAAGCACCAACTCCTAAGCTTCCCTGGGCTAATGGTGGACGGCAGCCGATCTCCAGTCTCCCTTCTTCTGGCGCCAGGTTCAAACCCCATCAGATTCTGGTCTCTCCAAACCACATCATACAATACAGAACCCCCCAACCTCCTCTGCTGCTCCTACAATTCCTCCCAGGTAGGGGCATGAACAATTACCAGTCCCCAACCCCCTCCGAGGATCAGTCAAACACATTACAGAAGATTCCTGGACAAAAGCCGATAAAGCCCATGATGTCCACTCCCCCCTTCTCCATTCCAAGTGTCCGGTCTCCAAACCATCTGCACAATGTTTATGTACTGGGGCCACCTGTCTGTTTGTAGGATACATGACTCCAGTAAAGTAGAGGTTTGTAAGTCCGTGGCTGATAAGAGTAAGGTGAGAGGGTATGCAAATGAGCTATTCGCAAGCTCCGCTTCGAATGCCACCACATGACAGCTATCCTGCACCTCAAGGTTTGACCTTTTAAATAGGACTTGAGATATTAAAGCGAGTTTGCATCACTACTATTTTTGGGGAATACTATATCTCCCTATGGACAGCACCCAATCAGCATGACGAGTGTTATAGGCCATACAATGCTCCTGAAATCTGAGAAGAGGGAATGCAAATGAGCTGCTGATAAGCTTTGCTCTAATGCCACTAGATGTACCATCTGTCTGCAGATGAGACACTGGCTTATTAAAAGAGGACCTTTCGCTAGTTTAAAAACTAACTATATCAGGCTATGGGAGTCCCAGGCTATGAGCTGTGCGCTGCGATTGGCCAGCACTGCAGCAAGGGACAACCCTAATACAAAAACTCCGCCCTGTACAAAAGAAGGAGCTGCAGACACCGGAGCCTATACCGGGCGAACGCAGCGGCGCCCAGACATACTAGTAAGTGCAGGGGGACCCCTGGGCGCCGCTCTGCCCACTGATATAGTTCGTTTTTAGTTTTTAAACTAGCGAAAGGTCCTCTTTAAATAAGCCAGTGTCTCATCTGCAGACAGATGGTACATCTAGTGGCATTAGAGGCAAAGCTTATCAGCAGCTCATTTGCATTCCCTCTTCTCAGAATTTCAGGAGCATTGTATGGCCTATAACACTCGTCATGCTGATTGGGTGCTGTCCATAGGGAGATATAGTATTCCCCAAAAATAGTAAAGTGATGCAAACTCACATCAGTAGTCAAACAGGAACGTCCCAGTGGAAATGTCACACAAAACTCCCGAAGATCCCAACCATATACATACCAGAATACAAAAGACGACGTCTAACTTATACCAGCTTTACATATAAAATTATATACAGGAGATGCCCAGGTTATACCAGCTGTACATATATAATTATATACAGGAGATACCCAGGTTATACCAGCTGTACATATATAATTATATACAGGAGATGCCCAGGTTATACCAGCTGTACATATATAATTACATACAGGAGATGCCCAGGTTATACCAGCTTTACATATAAAATTATATACAGGGGATGCCCAGGTTATACCAGCTGTACATATATAATTATATACAGGAGATGCCCAGGTTATACCAGCTTTACATATAAAATTATATACAGGAGATGCCCAGGTTATACCAGCCGTACATATATAATTACATACAGGAGATGCCCAGGTTATACCAGCTTTACATATAAAATTATATACAGGGGATGCCCAGGTTATACCAGCTGTACATATATAATTATATACAGGAGATGCCCAGGTTATACCAGCTTTACATATAAAATTATATACAGGGGATGCCCAGGTTATACCAGCTGTACATATATAATTATATACAGGAGATGCCCAGGTTATACCAGCTTTACATATAAAATTATATACAGGAGATGCCCAGGTTATACCAGCTGTACATATATAATTATATACAGGAGATGCCCAGGTTATACCAGCTTTACATATAAAATTATATACAGGAGATGCCCAGGTTATACCAGCTGTACATATATAATTATATACAGGAGATGCCCAGGTTATACCAGCTGTACATATATAATTATATACAGGAGATGCCCAGGTTATACCAGCTTTACATATAAAATTATATACAGGAGATGCCCAGGTTATACCAGCTGTACATATATAATTATATACAGGAGATGCCCAGGTTATACCAGCTGTACATATATAATTATATACAGGAGATGCCCAGGTTATACCAGCTGTACATATATAATTATATACAGGAGATGCCCAGGTTATACCAGCTGTACATATATAATTATATACAGGAGATGCCCAGGTTATACCAGCTGTACATATATAGTTATATACAGGAGATGCCCAGGTTATACCAGCTGTACATATATAATTATATACAGGAGATGCCCAGGTTATACCAGCTTTACATATATAATTATATACAGGCGATGCCCAGGTTATACCAGCTGTACATATATAATTACATACAGGCGATGCCCAGGTTATACCTGCTGTACATATATAATTATATACAGGAGATGCCCAGGTTATACCTGCTGTACATATATAATTATATACAGGCGATGCCCAGGTTATACCAGCTGTACATATATAATTATATACAGGAGATGCCCAGGTTATACCAGCTGTACATATATAATTATATACAGGAGATGCCCAGGTTATACCAGCTTTACATATAAAATTATATACAGGAGATGCCCAGGTTATACCAGCTGTACATATATAATTATATACAGGAGATGCCCAGGTTATACCAGCTGTACATATATAATTATATACAGGAGATGCCCAGGTTATACCAGCTGTACATATATAGTTATATACAGGAGATGCCCAGGTTATACCAGCTGTACATATATAATTATATACAGGAGATGCCCAGGTTATACCAGCTTTACATATATAATTATATACAGGCGATGCCCAGGTTATACCAGCTGTACATATAGAATTATATACAGGAGATACCCAGGTTATACCAGCTGTACATATATAATTATATACAGGAGATGCCCAGGTTATACCAGCTGTACATATATAATTATATACAGGAGATACCCAGGTTATACCAGCTGTACATATATAATTATATACAGGAGATGCCCAGGTTAGACCAGCTGTACATATATAATTATATACAGGAGATGCCCAGGTTATACCAGCTGTACATATATAATTATATACAGGAGATGCCCAGGTTAGACCAGCTGTACATATATAATTATATACAGGAGATACCCAGGTTATACCAGCTGTACATATATAATTATATACAGGAGATGCCCAGGTTATACCTGCTGTACATATATAATTACATACAGGAGATGCCCAGGTTATACCAGCTGTACATATATAATTATATACAGGAGATGCCCAGGTTATACCAGCTGTACATATATAATTATATACAGGAGATACCCAGGTTATACCAGCTGTACAGATATAATTATATCCAGGAGATGCCCAGGTTATACCAGCTGTACATATATAATTCTATACAGGAGATACCCAGGTTATACCAGCTGTACATATATAATTCTATACAGGCGATGCCCAGGTTATACCAGCATGCTCCTTATCACCTGTAGCTGGCCAGCTAGGTCCTGTCCTAGGTTGCTAGTGCAGCTTATATGTGTATACAGCTAGACCTGCCAATAGCCTTAATACGGTTCCTATCTTTATGTGTTAGAGACAAAAGCTGAGTTATTTGCTGTGACATCGTGTTTTGGATGTCATATAACTGTTATATTTTGTGTTCACAGAAGCAGAAAAAGATAATATGCCTTTAAGATTCATTTTATGGATGAAAAAGTAGTAGGGCACACCTGCATTACACCTGCATTACACCTGCATTACACCTGCATTACACCTGCACTACTACTTTTTCATCTATATATTACTTTTTGAAGATTGGGTGTAATCTTGCTTGTAGGTGCACCCACTGCAGAGGTGCCTTCTCTAAATATATCAAGATTCATTTTGTAAGGTAAGGTAAGCTCAGTGACACAGCAGAAACAACAAAGCATAGTGTTAATCTGTTGTTGCTGGGCAGAAGTCTAGACCAATCACAGCCATCTTCTCACACAACAAGAGTTTTCACCAATCATAGTGAGCCTCACACAAAGCCTGTGTGGGAACTCCCCTTGCAGGAGCTGCTGGAATTATTATTCACCAGAGACAGGAGCTAAAGAGACATTCACTCCACCGAGAGCTGAGTTTTATGGGAACGAGGCCAAAATAGGTATTTAAAACAGTTATATAAATGTTCATATTGTTAGTATTGTGTTTAGAACTGTATACTGAACCAGTTATATGTGTTTACTTACAGTTCCACCAATTGCAAATTCAAATTGCCAGCATACAAATTGCAAGCGTCCAATTGCAAACTACAAATTCAAATTCCATATTGCGACCAAATTCAGCAAGTGAACTATTAGACCTCAGATAAACCTCTGAGAGATCAGAAAGTGAGAGTACAGATACTGAAGAGAGAAATATATCCACCATTTTATGTTGAATGACAAGATTGAACAGTTGAACCACCAGCTTAATCATACCGCCATTTTGTGATATCCTTTCAACACGTGTTTTGTACCTGGACTATCTGCTGCGGAGGGGCAGTGTTATATGAAGAAAAGTTGAAGTTAATAAAGAAGTTATTTCAAGCATTTGTTGTGCTCTTTAAACCTACTGCTTCCATAGAACGGAGCTAGAGGAATTACACAGTAATAGACAGTCTGGTTAGACTAAAGTCAGAGATATCAGAATTCTTCTACTGCCACAGCGCAAAAGGCACTTCATAGCGCTGCGCCGGCCACATCACTATATACAAGAAGATGTATAACTTACACCAGCTGTACATATAGAATTATATACAGGAGATGCCCAGGTTATACCGGCTGTACATATAGAATTATATACAGGAGATGCCCAGGTTATACCAGCTGTACATATATAATTATATACAGGAGATGCCCAGGTTATACCAGCTGTACATATATAATTATATACAGGAGATGCCCAGGTTATACCAGCTGTACATATATAATTATATACAGGAGATGCCCAGGTTACACCAGCTGTACATATATAATTATATACAGGAGATGCCCAGGTTACACCAGCTGTACATATATAATTATATACAGGAGATGCCCAGGTTACACCAGCTGTACATATATAATTATATACAGTAGGGGTGCACCGAAATGAAAATTCTGGTCCGAAACCGAAACCGAAAATTCAGGATACCCCTTGACCGAAACCGAAACCGAAAATGGCTTTTTGCCCAAATACTTTTAAAAGACCCCCCACCCCATAACAGTGCCATCCACAGACCCCCCTACCTCATAACAGTGCCATCCACAGACCCCCACCCACCCCATAACAGTGCCATCCACAGACCCCCCCACCTCATAACAGTGCCATCCACAGACCCCCCCCCCACCTCATAACAGTGCCATCCACAGACCCCCCCACCTCATAACAGTGCCATCCACAGACCCCCCCCCACCCCATAACAGTGCCATCCACAGACCCCCACCCACCCCATAACAGTGCCATCCACAGACCCCCATACCATAACAGTGCCATCCACAGCCCCCATTGTACAATTAATAGATTAATTGAAAATATTTCAAAATAGCGGGGAGGGACTGGGAGGAGGAGCTGGGGGCCGGTGCGTTCACTGTGCTCCGGCCCCCAGCTCCAGTAGTTATAAAATGTTGTACAATTAATAAGCATTCTATTCATGAGGCCCCCTCTGCAGTATTACATTCAATACAGCCACATCATACTCACAGGGCTGCTATCTTAATGCTGGCCGGCCGGGCAGAGGAGCGGCAGTGTCACAACTGACGTCATGTGCCCGGCCTACTTTCTGAATGAAGGAGGCGGCGCAGGCATGTGACGTCAGTCGTGACGCTGCCGCTCGTCTGCCCGGCCGGCCAGCACAGCCCTGTGAGTAGGATGTGGCTGTATTGAATGTAATACTGCAGAGGGGGGCCAAATGAATAGAATGCTTATTAATTGTACAACATTTTATAACTACTGGAGCTTGGGGCCGGAGCACAGTGAACGCACCGGCCCCCGGCTCCTCCTCCCAGTCCCTCCCCGCTATTTCCGGCCGATATGTAAAAATATCGGCAGAAACAGAGTAGGTGCATTCTCGGCCGATATTTTCGGCCGCCGAAATTTCGGTGCACCCCTGATATACAGGAGATGCCCAGGTTACACCAGCTGTACATATATAATTATATACAGGAGATGCCCAGGTTATACTAGTTGTACATATATAATTATATACAGGAGATGCCCAGGTTATACCAGCTGTACATATATAATTATATACAGGAGATGCCCAGGTTATACCAGCTGTACATATATAATTATATACAGGAGATGCCCAGGTTATACCAGCTGTACATATATAATTATATACAGGAGATGCCCAGGTTATACCAGCTGTACATATATAATTATATACAGGAGATGCCCAGGTTATACTAGTTGTACATTAAAAATCTTCTGTTTCTTTTACCAGGCAGTAAACATGAGGAGGGACTGTAGCCACTGAGGAGGATGTAGCAGTAGTCCAGGTCACTTTTATGGACTCAAGATGGAGAAAGTACTAGA
The DNA here is from genome assembly GCF_014858855.1 of Bufo gargarizans. Classification (NCBI taxonomy): domain Eukaryota; kingdom Metazoa; phylum Chordata; class Amphibia; order Anura; family Bufonidae; genus Bufo; species Bufo gargarizans. The sequence goes on from NC_058083.1 coordinate 455,009,494, forward strand.
CTAAGAAAATGTATTGGAAGGTGTTTTCTGGGATTTTTTTACTGATGACCTCTCCTCAGGATAGTCCACCATTATGTGATCGGGTGGTCCAACACCCAGGACCCCCACCCATCAGCTGTCAGTGGTGCAGCTCACCCCATATGGAAGTGAATGGGTCTGAGTGCGATACCAAGCACGGCCACTACACAATGGACGGCGCTATGCTTGGTGAGCAGGAAGAAGGCTGATGGGCAGGGGTCCAGGGTGTCAGACCCTCACTGATCACATACTGGTTGTGGCGGAAATAACCTCGCCACTGGGTTTTGGAGGGATATGTGGGGCTTTGGGGTGTTATCTGTGTTTTGGGGATAAATGTTTTTTTTCTGCCTATGAGTGATTAGGTTAGACCATTGTGTTTGGTAATTGTATCACAGGCAGAGCCCATTGTGTTTGCTAAGTGTATCACAGGCAGAGCCCGTTGTGTTTGGTAAGTGTATCACAGGCAGAGCCCGTTGTGTTTGGTAAGTGTATCACAGGCAGAGCCCATTGTGTTTGGTAATTGTAACACAGGCAGAGCCCATTGTGTTTGGTAATTGTAACACAGGCAGAGCCCATTGTGTTTGGTAATTGTATCACAGGCAGAGCCCATTGTGTTTGGTAATTGTATCACAGGCAGAGCCCATTGTGTTTGGTAATTGTATCACAGGCAGAGCCCATTGTGTTTGGTAATTGTATCACAGGCAGAGCCCATTGTGTTTGGTAATTGTATCACAGGCAGAGCCCATTGTGTTTGGTAATTGTATCACAGGCAGAGCCCATTGTGTTTGGTAATTGTATCACAGGCAGAGCCCATTGTGTTTGGTAATTGTATCACAGGCAGAGCCCATTGTGTTTGGTAATTGTATCACAGGCAGAGCCCATTGTGTTTGGTAATTGTATCACAGGCAGAGCCCATTGTGTTTGGTAATTGTATCACAGGCAGAGCCCGTTGTGTTTGGTAATTGTATCACAGGCAGAGCCCATTGTGTTTGTTAATTGTATCACGGGCAGAGCCCATTGTGTTTGGTAATTGTATCACAGGCAGAGCCCATTGGGTTTGGTAATTGTATCACAGGCAGAGCCCATTGTGTTTGGTAATTGTATCACAGGCAGAGCCCATTGTGTTTGCTAATTGTATCACAGGCAGAGCCCATTGTGTTTGCTAATTGTATCACAGGCAGAGCCCATTGTGTTTGCTAATTGTATCACAGGCAGAGCCCATTGTGTTTGGTAATTGTATCACAGGCAGAGCCCATTGTGTTTGGTAATTGTATCACAGGCAGGGGGGGGGTGTACAATTGCTGGGAGTGTTTCCATACTGTAAATGCATACGACTAGCTACTGTAAAAACTCAGTCTCAGTCTTCCACAAGGTCCCCAGGGGAGTGTTCCTTGCTGGAATACCTGCATAAAAGGCTGACATGTAGCCCCATTAACTCCTTAAGGACCAGGCTCATTTTCACCTTAAGGACAAGGCCATTTTTTGCACTTTATGTGGTGATAACTTTAAAACGCTTTGACTTATCCAGGCCGTTCTGAGATAGTTTTTTGTCACATAATGTACTTCATGACACTGGTAAAATTGAGTCAAAAAAAATCTTTTTTATTTATAAAAAAATACCAAATTTGGTAAAAATTTACAAGGCTTAGAAGTTTAGAAGCAAATTTTGAAATTTCAAAAATTTTCAAAAACCCACTTTTCAAGGACCAGTTCAGGTCTGAAGTCACTTTGTGAGGCTTACATAATAGAAACCCCATTCTAGAAACTACACCCCTCAAGATATTCAAAACTGATTTTACAAACTTTGTTAACCCTTTAGGTGTTCCACAAGATTTAATGGAAAATAGAGATACAATTTAAAAATTTCACTTTTTTGGCAGATTTTCCATGTTAATATTTTTTTTCCAGTTACAAAGCAAGGGTTAACAGCTAAACAAAACTATATTTATGGCTCTGATTCTGTAGTTTACAGAAACACCCCATATGTGGTCGTAAACCGCTGTACGGGCACACGGCAGGGGGCGCAGAAGGAAAGGAATGCCATACGGTTTTTGGAAGGCAGATTTTGCTGGACTGGTTTTTTGACACCGTGTCCCATTTGAAGCCCCTCTGATGCTCCCCTAGAGTAGAAAGTCCAGAAAAGTGACCCCATTTTAGAAACTACGGGATAGGGTGGCAGTTTTGTTGGTACTATTTTAGGGTACATATGATTTTTGGTTGCTCTATATTACACTTTTTGTGAGGCAAGGTAACAAGAAATAGCTGTTTTGGCACCGTTTTAATTTTTTGTTATTTACAACATTCATCTGACAGGTTAGATCATGTGGTAATTTTATAGACCAGGTTGTCACGGACGCGGCGATACCTAATGTATATATTTTTTTATTTATGTAAGTTTTAGGCCTCTTTCACACTTGCGTTGTCCAGATCTGGCGTGTACTCCACTTGCCGGAATTACACGCCGGATCCGGAAAAACGCAAGTGAACTGAAAGCATTTGAAGACTGATCCAATATGTATACTTTTTTTTTTGTTATGCAAGTTTATTACAATGATTTCATTTTTGAAACAAAAAAATAAAAATAAATCATGTTTTAGTGTTTCCATATTCTAAGAACCATAGTTCTTTCAGTCTTTGGGCGATTATCGTAGGTAGGGTCTCAATTTTTGTGGGATGAGACGACGGTTTGATTGGCACTATTTTGGAGTGCATATGCCTATTTGATCGCTTGCTATTACACTTTTTGTGATGTAAGGTGACAAAAAATGGTTTATTTAGCACACTTTTTATTTTTTACGGTGTTCATCTGAGGGGTTAGGTCATGATATGTTTATAGAGCCGGTCGATACGGATGCGGCAATACCTAATATGTATACTGTAAAAAGACACAAACCGCCGACACGGGGAGGGGGGGGGTGTCACGGGACCCAAGGTACTCGCTCAATGATTGCGGTGGTTCGTGGGGTCTGCAGAGCTTACGGTGTCAAGCGGAGTGCTTGGAGCCCTCGGGAAGCACTAGGAGCATCCATCAACGGAGGAGCTAGATGGCACGAAGAGGAAGAGAAGGGGTAGATGAGTGAAACAGAGGAGGAGTAAGAGGAAGGAAAAAGGAGATGATGGAGTAGAAGGAAGATTAGATACAGGAAGAGAAGGAGGAGGAGATGGACGAGAAGGGGGAATAGAAGGAAAATAAAAAGGAGACGAAGGAGGAATAAGAGGATAAAAAGGGAGGAGGAGGGAGCGTAGATGAAGGAGGAGATGGATAAAAGGGAGTAATAAGAGGCAGAGAAAAAAGAGGGGCAGAATACATAGTAGGAGGAAGAGAAGATAGAAGAAGATAAAAATTTGAAGAAGCAACAGATGGAGAAGGAGATGCATGAGGAGAAGAGGAAGAAGAAATAAAAGTATAAGAAAACATATGATGAAGAAGAAAGAGGAAAAGAACAAGAGGAGAAAGTAACTTATCAAGATTCAGCCTTAATGTCAGACATGGTCAAGAAAACAAGTGAATGTTATGAGCTGTCCTAGGCCAAGAGGTATAGACAGAAAAGACCAGCATTGGCCCATGAAAGAGCCTTGGGGACCACGAATGGAAAGAAAGTGGAAGGCGGCGGTGTGCCCGCGGGAGGCACTATTCACTGACCAGCCATAACATTTCCTTCCCCTTCCTGCTGCTAAACAGCTCCGAGCTGTCCAGGCTTGGACTTCATAAGACCTCTGAGGTGTTCTGTGGTATCTGGCATGTGGTAACTTAGCAGCAGATCCTTTAAGTCCTATAAGTTGTCTAGAAGAGGCCTCCATGGATCAGACTAGCTTTTCTAGTACATCCCATATTTTCTCAATCGGATCTATACTGATCAGCACCTTAAACTGTTTGTTATGTTCCTCAGACCATTCTTGGACAGTGTTTGCAGTGTGGCTGGGCACTATCCTGCTGTTAGGGGGCACCACTGCCATGAAGGAGGGATACTTGTCTGTACAATTTTTAGGTAGATGGTATGTGTCACATGATGCCAGGACCCAAGGTTTTCATCAGAACATTGCCCAGAGCATCCCAGGACCTCCACTGGTTCATCTCTTTTACAGAGTGCATCCTGGTCCCATCTCTTCCACGGGTAAGTGAAGCAGATGTCCACCGCAGGCGGTGTTCGCACTGGTCAGGGGAGCAGCTATAAAGCCCCACACGCAGCAGGCTACAATGCGCTGTGCCCCTGTTATTCTTTGGACCGCTTCTGGTAGGTACTATCCTCTGCACAGTAGGAACACCCCACAGTACCTGCTGGAGATGCTTGGACCCAGCTGTCTCAGTTAGGCATGTGTTAAAACTGCTTACATCCTTATGTTGCCCGCTTTTCCTGCTTCTGACATATCAACTCTCAGAAATAGCTGTCCCCTTACTGCATCAGGTACCCCACCTGAGGATCATATACCAAGGTGTCTAGAAGGAAGAGCACAGAGTAACGTAGGAGTAGGATGGCGCACACAGTAACGTAGGATGGCGCACACAGAGTAATGTAGGAGTAGGATGGCGCACACAGCAATGTAGGAGTAGGATGGCGCACACAGCAATGTAGGAGTAGGATGGCGCACACAGCAATGTAGGAGTAGGATGGCGCACACAGCAATGTAGGAGTAGGATGGCGCACACAGCAATGTAGGAGTAGGATGGCGCACACAGCAATGTAGGAGTAGGATGGCGCACACAGCAATGTAGGAGTAGGATGGCGCACACAGCAATGTAGGAGTAGGATGGCGCACACAGCAATGTAGGAGTAGGATGGCGCACACAGCAATGTAGGAGTAGGATGGCGCACACAGCAATGTAGGAGTAGGATGGCGCACACAGCAATGTAGGAGTAGGATGGCGCACACAGCAATGTAGGAGTAGGATGGCGCACACAGCAATGTAGGAGTAGGATGGCGCACACAGCAATGTAGGAGTAGGATGGCGCACACAGCAATGTAGGAGTAGGATGGCGCACACAGCAATGTAGGAGTAGGATGGCGCACACAGCAATGTAGGAGTAGGATGGCGCACACAGCAATGTAGGAGTAGGATGGCGCACACAGCAATGTAGGAGTAGGATGGCGCAGAGGTCGAAGGAGGCGGAGGACAGGTCTAGAAGGCGGCGGAGGACAGGTCTAGAAGGAGGCGGAGGACAGGTCTAGAAGGCGGCGGAGGACAGGTCTAGAAGGCGGCGGAGGACAGGTCTAGAAGGAGGCGGAGGACAGGTCTAGAAGGAGGCGGAGGACAGGTCTAGAAGGAGGCGGAGGACAGGTCTAGAAGGAGGCGGAGGACAGGTCTAGAAGGAGGCGGAGGACAGGTCTAGAAGGAGGCGGAGGACAGGTCTAGAAGGAGGCGGAGGACAGGTCTAGAAGGAGGCGGAGGACAGGTCTAGAAGGAGGCGGAGGACAGGTCTAGAAGGAGGCGGAGGACAGGTCTAGAAGGAGGCGGAGGACAGGTCTAGAAGGAGGCGGAGGACAGGTCTAGAAGGAGGCGGAGGACAGGTCTAGAAGGAGGCGGAGGACAGGTCTAGAAGGAGGCGGAGGACAGGTCTAGAAGGAGGCGGAGGACAGGTCTAGAAGGAGGCGGAGGACAGGTCTAGAAGGAGGCGGAGGACAGGTCTAGAAGGAGGCGGAGGACAGGTCTAGAAGGAGGCGGAGGACAGGTCTAGAAGGAGGCGGAGGACAGGTCTAGAAGGAGGCGGAGGACAGGTCTAGAAGGAGGCGGAGGACAGGTCTAGAAGGAGGCGGAGGACAGGTCTAGAAGGAGGCGGAGGACAGGTCTAGAAGGAGGCGGCGGACAGGACTAGAGGGAGGCGGAGGACAGGTCTAGAGGGAGGCGGAGGACAGGTCTAGAGGGAGGCGGAGGACAGGTCTAGAGGGAGGCGGAGGACAGGTCTAGAAGGAGGCGGAGGACAGGTCTAAAAGGAGGCGGAGGACAGGTCTAAAAGGAGGCGGAGGACAGGTCTAAAAGGAGGCGGAGGACAGGACTAGAAGGCGGCGGACGACAGGTCTAGAAGGAGGCGGAGGACAGGTCTAGAAGGAGGCGGAGGACAGGTCTAGAAGGATGCGGAGGACAGGTCTAGAAGGAGGCGGAGGACAGGTCTAGAAGGAGGCGGAGGACAGGTCTAGAGGGAGGCGGAGGACAGGTCTAGAAGGAGGCGGAGGACAGGTCTAGAAGGAGGCGGAGGACAGGTCTAGAAGGAGGCGGAGGACAGGTCTAGAAGGAGGCGGAGGACAGGTCTAGAAGGAGGCGGAGGACAGGTCTAGAGGGAGGCGGAGGACAGGTCTAGAGGGAGGCGGAGGACAGGTCTAGAAGGAGGCGGAGGACAGGTCTAGAAGGAGGCGGAGGACAGGTCTAGAAGGCGGCGGAGGACAGGTCTAGAAGGCGGCGGAGGACAGGTCTAGAAGGCGGCGGAGGACAGGTCTAGAAGGCGGCGGAGGACAGGTCTAGAAGGAGGCAGAGGACAGGTCTAGAAGGAGGCAGAGGACAGGTCTAGAAGGAGGCAGAGGACAGGTCTAGAAGGAGGCGGAGGACAGGTCTAGAAGGCGGCGGAGGACAGGTCTAGAAGGCGGCGGAGGACAGGTCTAGAAGGCGGCGGAGGACAGGTCTAGAAGGCGGCGGAGGACAGGTCTAGAAGGCGGCGGAGGACAGGTCTAGAAGGCGGCGGAGGACAGGTCTAGAAGGAGGCGGAGGACAGGTCTAGAAGGAGGCGGAGGACAGGTCTAGAAGGCGGCGGACAGAGTAATGTCACTATAATCATGAACTCTTAAAAGAAAACAAGGGAAAAATGTGAAATAATCTTCAGACAAACTCCCTGCAGGCACGGAGGACACATTACATAACCCTTGTCTTTCTGGATTAAGTCACAAAGCAGCCAATAATATTGCGTGCGCTGCACACGGAGCGAACCTTCTGCACCTGGAGATTGTTCACTTCCCTGCACATGAGCTGCCTGCTTCTTACACAGTTCTACAGCAGAACAGAGCGCTAGTCGCCTCTGCTGCATCACAGTAATCTGCAGGATTACCAATACAGCAAAAATCCCCAAAAAATGCACATGAACCCTGCGCTCCTGTCTCTTCCTGCATGCTCCTCAACAATCAGGCCAGACCCTTCAGTCTCCTCTGTCCTCTCCAGACCCCTATGTCCAGATACAACCCAGGTCTCATAGTTTAATGTACACTAAACGTCCTCCGCTCCCCGCACTGAATACACGTCCTCCGCTCCCCGCACTGAATACACGTCCTCCGCTCCCCGCTCCCCACACTGAATACACGCCCTCCGCTCCCCGCACTGAATACACGCCCTCCGCTCCCCGCACTGAATACACGCCCTCCGCTCCCCGCACTGAATACACGTCCTCCGCTCCCCGCACTGAATACACGTCCTCCGCTCCCCGCTCCCCACACTGAATACACGCCCTCCGCTCCCCGCTCCCCACACTGAATACACGTCCTCCGCTCCCGCTCCCCACACTGAATACACGTCCTCCGCTCCCCGCACTGAATACACGCCCTCCGCTCCCCGCACTGAATACACGCCCTCCGCTCCCCGCTCCCCACACTGAATACACGCCCTCCGCTCCCCGCTCCCCGCACTGAATACACGCCCTCCGCTCCCCGCACTGAATACACGCCCTCCGCTCCCCGCACTGAATACACGCCCTCCGCTCCCCGCACTGAATACACGCCCTCCGCTCCCCGCACTGAATACACGCCCTCCGCTCCCGCACTGAATACACGCCCTCCGCTCCCCGCACTGAATACAACGCCCTCCGCTCCCCGCACTGAATACACGCCCTCCGCTCCCCGCACTGAATACACGCCCTCCGCTCCTCCGCACTGAATACACGCCCTCCGCTCCCCGCACTGAATACACGCCCTCCGCTCCCCGCACTGAATACACGCCCTCCGCTCCCCCGCACTGAATACACGCCCTCCGCTCCCCGCACTGAATACACGCCCTCCGCTCCCCGCACTGAATACACGCCCTCCGCTCCCCGCACTGAATACACGCCCTCCGCTCCCGCACTGAATACACGCCCTCCGCTCCCCGCACTGAATACACGCCCTCCGCTCCCCGCACTGAATACACGCCCTCCGCTCCCCGCACTGAATACACGCCCTCCGCTCCCCGCACTGAATACACGTCCTCCGCTCCCCGCACTGAATACACGCCCTCCGCTCCCCGCACTGATACACGCCCTCCGCTCCCCCGCACTGAATACACGCCCTCCGCTCCCCGCACTGAATACACGCCCTCCGCTCCCGCACTGAATACACGCCCTCCGCTCCCCGCACTGAATACACGCCCTCCGCTCCCCGCACTGAATACACGCCCTCCGCTCCCCGCACTGAATACACGCCCTCCGCTCCCCGCACTGATACACGCCCTCCGCTCCCCGCACTGAATACACGCCCTCCGCTCCCCGCACTGAATACACGCCCTCCGCTCCCCGCACTGAATACACGCCCTCCGCTCCCCGCACTGAATACACGCCCTCCGCTCCCCGCACTGAATACAACGCCCTCCCCGCTCCCCGCACTGAATACACGCCCTCCGCTCCCCGCACTGAATACAACGCCCTCCGCTCCCCGCACTGAATACACGCCCTCCGCTCCCCGCACTGAATACACGTCCTCCGCTCCCCACACTGAATACACGTCCTCCGCTCCCCACACTGAATACACGTCCTCCGCTCCCCGCACTGAATACACGTCCTCCGCTCCCCACACTGAATACACGTCCTCCGCTCCCCGCACTGAATACACGCCCTCCGCTCCCCGCACTGAATACACGCCCTCCGCTCCCCGCACTGAATACACGCCCTCCGCTCCCCACACTGAATACACGCCCTCCGCTCCCCACACTGAATACACGCCCTCCGCTTCCCACACTGAATACACGCCCTCCGCTTCCCACACTGAATACACGTCCTCTGCTCCCCGCTCCTTACACTGAATACATGATACACGTCCTCCGCTCACCGCTCCATACGATGAATACATGATACACTTCCTCCACTCACCGCTCCTTACACTGAATACATGATACACGTCCTCCGCTCCCCGCTCCTTACACTGAATACATGATACACGTCCTCCGCTCCCCGCTCCTTACACTGAATACATGATACACGTCCTCCGCTCACCGCTCCATACGATGAATACATGATACACGTCCTCCGCTCCCCGCTCCTTACACTGAATACATGATACACGTCCTCTGCTCACCGCTCTTTACACTGACTGAATACATGATACACGCTCACCGCTCCTTACACTGAATACATGATACACGTCCTCCGCTCCCCGCTCCTTACACTGAATACATGATACACGTCCTCCGCTCACCGCTCCATACGATGAATACATGATACACGTCCTCCGCTCCCCGCTCTTTACACTGAATACATGATACACGCTCACCGCTCCTTACACTGAATACATGATACACGTCCTCTGCTCACCGCTCTTTACACTGACTGAATACATGATACACGCTCACCGCTCCTTACACTGAATACATGATACACGTCCTCTGCTCACCGCTCCATATAATGAATACATGATACACGTCCTCCGCTCCCCGCTCCTTACACTGAATACACGTCCTCCGCTCCCCGCTCCTTACACTGAATACATGATACACGTCCTCTGCTCACCGCTCCATACAATTAATACATGATACACGTCCTCTGATCTTTGTAGTGTTGGGAACATCTTCTCTTCCTAGGAAGAAGTAAATACCACCGCTCAGGGATTCTTCCCCTACCACAGTTTGCTCGCAGTACCACCATCTGACACTGGAATAGGCAGCGAGCTCGGGGGCTGCCCCCTTGGCACAAGTGTGACGCACGGTCAGAGGTGAAAACTCATTTCTAGAACAACAGCAAAGGAGGGTTTTAGTCGTGATGGTGACTGTGGATTAGGTGCCACTTAACGCTTTCAACCCCCTTCACGTGCTACAACAAACTCTGAAGACACCACGTTGTAATCGGCTGAGGATGTCAGGACCACCGGCGGCCGTACCCTACTCCGGGGGAGACCCCTATGATGCGGCCTACAGAGTTCATACCAGCACGGGCAGAAGGGACTATGGGGGCAAAAAACATCTGATGCAAAACAATAAAAATCACTGCTCATTTCAATGGTTGAAAATACATCAATACTATACAAAATACACAGTGTAGTACACCGTAAGTACTCCACACACATCAGTGTACCTCATACCTCCATAATACAGTATACACACCGCTATACACTACTACTGTACCATACAACCGCTCCACACACATCAGTGTACCTCATACCTCCATTATACAGTATACACACCGCTATACACTACTACTGTACCATACAACCGCTCCACACACATCAGTGTACCTCATACCTCCATTATACAGTATACACACCGCTATACACTACTACTGTACCATACAACCACTCCACACACATCAGTGTACCTCATACCTCCATTATACAGTATACACACCGCTATACACTACTACTGTACCGTACAACCGCTCCACACACATCAGTGTACCTCATACCTTCATAATACAGTATACACACCGCTATACACTACTACTGTACCATACAACCGCTCCACACACATCAGTGTACCTCATACCTCCATTATACAGTATACACACCGCTATACACTACTGTACCATACAACCGCTCCACACACATCAGTGTACCTCATACCTTCATAATACAGTATACACACCGCTATACACTACTACTGTACCATACAACCGCTCCACACACATCAGTGTACCTCATACCTCCATTATACAGTATACACACCGCTATACACTACTGTACCATACAACCGCTCCACACACATCAGTGTACCTCATACCTTCATAATACAGTATACACACCGCTATACACTACTACTGTACCATACAACCGCTCCACACACATCAGTGTACCTCATACCTCCATTATACAGTATACACACACCGCTATACACTACTACTGTACCATACAACCGCTCCACACACATCAGTGTACCTCATACCTCCATTATACAGTATACACACCGCTATACACTACTACTGTACCATACAACCGCTCCACACACATCAGTGTACCTCATACCTCCATTATACAGTATACACAGTACTATACACTACTACTGTACCATACAACCGCCCCACACACATCAGTGTACCTCATACCTCCATAATACAGTATACACACCGCTATACACTACTACTGTACCATACAACCGCTCCACACACATCAGTGTACCTCATACCTCCATTATACAGTATACACACACCGCTATACACTACTACTGTACCATACAACCGCTCCACACACATCAGTGTACCTCATACCTCCATTATACAGTATACACACCGCTATACACTACTACTGTACCATACAACCGCTCCACACACATCAGTGTACCTCATACCTCCATTATACAGTATACACACCGCTATACACTACTACTGTACCATACAACCGCTCCACACACATCAGTGTACCTCATACCTCCATTATACACACCGCTATACACTACTACTGTACCATACAACCGCTCCACACACATCAGTGTACCTCATACCTCCATTATACAGTATACACAGTACTATACACTACTGTACCATACAACCGCTCCACACACATCAGTGTACCTCATACCTCCATTATACAGTATACACACACCGCTATACACTACTACTGTACCATACAACCGCTCCACACACATCAGTGTACCTCATACCTCCATTATACAGTATACACACCGCTATACACTACTACTGTACCATACAACCGCTCCACACACATCAGTGTACCTCATACCTCCATTATACAGTATACACAGCGCTATACACTACTACTGTACCATACAACCGCTCCCCACACATCAGTGTACCTCATACCTCCATTATACAGTATACACAGCACTATACACTACTACTGTACCATACAACCGCTCCACACACATCAGTGTACCTCATACCTCCATTATACAGTATACACAGCGCTATACACTACTACTGTACCATACAACCGCTCCACACACATCAGTGTACCTCATACCTCCATTATACACACCGCTATACACTACTACTGTACCATACAACCGCTCCACACACATCAGTGTACCTCATACCTCCATTATACAGTATACACAGCGCTATACACTACTACTGTACCATACAACCGCTCCACACACATCAGTGTACCTCATACCTCCATTATACAGTATACACACCGCTATACACTACTACTGTACCATACAACCGCTCCACACACATCAGTGTACCTCATACCTCCATTATACACACCGCTATACACTACTACTGTACCATACAACCGCTCCACACACATCAGTGTACCTCATACCTCCATTATACAGTATACACAGTACTATACACTACTACTGTACCATACAACCGCTCCACACACATCAGTGTACCTCATACCTCCATTTACAGTATACACACCGCTATACACTACTACTGTACCATACAACCGCTCCACACACATCAGTGTACCTCATACCTCCATTATACAGTATACACAGTACTATACACTACTACTGTACCATACAACCGCTCCACACACATCAGTGTACCTCATACCTCCATTATACAGTATACACACCGCTATACACTACTACTGTACCATACAACCGCTCCACACACATCAGTGTACCTCATACCTCCATTATACAGTATACACACCGCTATACACTACTACTGTACCATACAACCGCTCCACACACATCAGTGTACCTCATACCTCCATTATACAGTATACACACCGCTATACACTACTACTGTACCATACAACCGCTCCACACACATCAGTGTACCTCATACCTCCATTATACAGTATACACACCGCTATACACTACTACTGTACCATACAACCGCTCCACACACATCAGTGTACCTCATACCTCCATTATACAGTATACACACCGCTATACACTACTACTGTACCATACAACCGCTCCAAACACATCAGTGTACCTCATACCTCCATTATACAGTATACACACCGCTATACACTACTACTGTACCATACAACCGCTCCACACACATCAGTGTACCTCATACCTCCATTATACAGTATACACAGTACTATACACTACTACTGTACCATACAACCGCTCCACACACATCAGTGTACCTCATACCTCCATTATACAGTATACACACCGCTATACACTACTACTGTACAATACAACCGCTCCACACACATCAGTGTACCTCATACCTCCATTATACAGTATACACACTGCTATACACTACTACTGTACCATACAACCGCTTCACACACATCAGTGTACCTCATACCTCCATTATACAGTATACACAGTACTATACACTACTACTGTACCATACAACCGCTCCACACACATCAGTGTACCTCATACCTTCATTATACAGTATACACAGTACTATACACTACTACTGTACCATACAACCGCTCCACACACATCAGTGTACCTCATACCTCCATTATACACACCGCTATACACTACTACTGTACCATACAACCGCTCCACACACATCAGTGTACCTCATACCTCCATTATACAGTATACACACCGCTATACACTACTGTACCATACAACCGCTCCACACACATCAGTGTACCTCATACCTCCATTATACAGTATACACACCGCTATACACTACTACTGTACCATACAACCGCTCCACACACATCAGTGTACCTCATACCTCCATTATACAGTATACACACCGCTATACACTACTACTGTACCATACAACCGCTCCACACACATCAGTGTACCTCATACCTCCATTATACAGTACACACAGTACTATACACTACTACTGTACCATACAACCGCTCCACACACATCAGTGTACCTCATACCTCCATTATACAGTATACACACCGCTATACACTACTACTGTACCATACAACCGCTCCACACACATCAGTGTACCTCATACCTCCATTATACAGTATACACACCGCTATACACTACTACTGTACCATACAACCGCTCCACACACATCAGTGTACCTCATACCTCCATTATACAGTATACACACACCGCTATACACTACTACTGTACCATACAACCGCTCCACACACATCAGTGTACCTCATACCTCCATTATACACACCGCTATACACTACTACTGTACCATACAACCGCTCCACACACATCAGTGTACCTCATACCTCCATTATACAGTATACACAGTACTATACACTACTACTGTACCATACAACCGCTCCACACACATCAGTGTACCTCATACCTCCATTATACAGTATACACACCGCTATACACTACTACTGTACCATACAACCGCTCCACACACATCAGTGTACCTCATACCTCCATAATACAGTATACACACCGCTATACACTACTACTGTACCATACAACCGCTCCACACACATCAGTGTACCTCATACCTCCATTATACAGTATACACACCGCTATACACTACTACTGTACCATACAACCGCTCCACACACATCAGTGTACCTCATACCTCCATTATACAGTATACACACCGCTATACACTACTACTGTACCATACAACCGCTCCACACACATCAGTGTACCTCATACCTCCATTATACAGTATACACACCGCTATACACTACTACTGTACCATACAACCGCTCCACACACATCAGTGTACCTCATACCTCCATTATACAGTATACACAGTACTATACACTACTACTGTACCATACAACCGCTCCACACACATCAGTGTACCTCATACCTCCATATACAGTATACACACCGCTATACACTACTACTGTACCATACAACCGCTCCACACACATCAGTGTACCTCATACCTCCATTATACAGTATACACACCGCTATACACTACTACTGTACCATACAACCGCTCCACACACATCAGTGTACCTCATACCTCCATTATACAGTATACACAGCACTATACACTACTACTGTACCATACAACCGCTCCACACACATCAGTGTACCTCATACCTCCATTATACAGTATACACACCGCTATACACTACTACTGTACCATACAACCGCTCCACACACATCAGTGTACCTCATACCTCCATTATACAGTATACACACCGCTATACACTACTACTGTACCATACAACCGCTCCACACACATCAGTGTACCTCATACCTCCATTATACACACCGCTATACACTACTACTGTACTATACAACCGCTCCACACACATCAGTGTACCTCATACCTCCATTATACAGTATACACACCGCTATACACTACTACTGTACCATACAACCGCTCCACACACATCAGTGTACCTCATACCTCCATTATACAGTATACACAGCACTATACACTACTACTGTACCATACAACCGCTCCACACACATCAGTGTACCTCATACCTTCATTATACAGTATACACAGTACTATACACTACTACTGTACCATACAACCGCTCCACACACATCAGTGTACCTCATACCTCCATTATACAGTATACACACCGCTATACACTACTACTGTACCATACAACCGCTCCACACACATCAGTGTACCTCATACCTCCATTATACAGTATACACACCGCTATACACTACTACTGTACCATACAACCGCTCCACACACATCAGTGTACCTCATACCTCCATTATACAGTATACACACCGCTATACACTACTACTGTACCATACAACCGCTCCACACACATCAGTGTACCTCATACCTCCATTATACAGTATACACAGCACTATACACTACTACTGTACCATACAACCGCTCCACACACATCAGTGTACCTCATACCTCCATTATACAGTATACACACCGCTATACACTACTACTGTACCATACAACCGCTCCACACACATCAGTGTACCTCATACCTCCATTATACAGTATACACACCGCTATACACTACTACTGTACCATACAACCGCTCCACACACATCAGTGTACCTCATACCTCCATTATACAGTATACACACCGCTATACACTACTACTGTACCATACAACCGCTCCACACACATCAGTGTACCTCATACCTCCATTATACACACCGCTATACACTACTACTGTACCATACAACCGCTCCACACACATCAGTGTACCTCATACCTCCATTATACAGTATACATACCGCTATACACTACTACTGTACCATACAACCGCTCCACACACATCAGTGTACCTCATACCTCCATTATACACACCGCTATACACTACTACTGTACCATACAACCGCTCCACACACATCAGTGTACCTCATACCTCCATTATACAGTATACACAGTACTATACACTACTGTACCATACAACCGCTCCACACACATCAGTGTACCTCATACCTCCATTATACAGTATACACACCGCTATACACTACTACTGTACCATACAACCGCTCCACACACATCAGTGTACCTCATACCTCCATTATACAGTATACACAGTACTATACACTACTGTACCATACAACCGCTCCACACACATCAGTGTACCTCATACCTCCATTATACAGTATACACACCGCTATACACTACTACTGTACCATACAACCGCTCCACACACACACACACATCAGTGTACCTCATACCTCCATTATACAGTATACACACCGCTATACACTACTACTGTACCATACAACCGCTCCACACACATCAGTGTACCTCATACCTCCATTATACAGTATACACACCGCTATACACTACTACTGTACCATACAACCGCTCCACACACATCAGTGTACCTCATACCTCCATTATACAGTATACACACCGCTATACACTACTACTGTACCATACAACCGCTCCACACACATCAGTGTACCTCATACCTCCATTATACAGTATACACACCGCTATACACTACTGCTGTACCATACAACCGCTCCACACACATCAGTGTACCTCATACCTCCATTATACAGTATACACACCGCTATACACTACTACTGTACCATACAACCGCTCCACACACATCAGTGTACCTCATACCTCCATTATACAGTATACACACCGCTATACACTACTACTGTACCATACAACCGCTCCACACACATCAGTGTACCTCATACCTCCATTATACAGTATACACACCGCTATACACTACTACTGTACCATACAACCGCTCCACACACATCAGTGTACCTCATACC
This sequence comes from Bufo gargarizans, assembly GCF_014858855.1. Lineage (NCBI taxonomy): Eukaryota > Metazoa > Chordata > Amphibia > Anura > Bufonidae > Bufo > Bufo gargarizans. Next base: position 455,026,652 of record NC_058083.1, read on the forward strand.
TCCATTATACAGTATACACACCGCTATACACTACTACTGTACCATACAACCGCTCCACACACATCAGTGTACCTCATACCTCCATTATACAGTATACACACCGCTATACACTACTACTGTACCATACAACCGCTCCACACACATCAGTGTACCTCATACCTCCATTATACAGTATACACACCGCTATACACTACTACTGTACCATACAACCGCTCCACACACATCAGTGTACCTCATACCTCCATTATACAGTATACACACCGCTATACACTACTACTGTACCATACAACCGCTCCACACACATCAGTGTACCTCATACCTCCATTATACATTATACACACCGCTATACACTACTACTGTACCATACAACCGCTCCACACACACACACACACATCAGTGTACCTCATACCTCCATTATACAGTATACACACCTCTATACACTACTACTGTACCATACAACCGCTCCACACACATCAGTGTACCTCATACCTCCATTATACAGTATACACACCGCTATACACTACTACTGTACCATACAACCGCTCCACACACATCAGTGTACCTCATACCTCCATTATACAGTATACACACCGCTATACACTACTACTGTACCATACAACCGCTCCACACACACACACACATCAGTGTACCTCATACCTCCATTATACAGTATACACACCTCTATACACTACTACTGTACCATACAACCGCTCCACACACATCAGTGTACCTCATACCTCCATTATACAGTATACACACCGCTATACACTACTACTGTACCATACAACCGCTCCACACACATCAGTGTACCTCATACCTCCATTATACAGTATACACACCGCTATACACTACTACTGTACCATACAACCGCTCCACACACATCAGTGTACCTCATACCTCCATTATATACACACCGCTATACACTACTACTGTACCATACAACCGCTCCACACACATCAGTGTACCTCATACCTCCATTATACAGTATACACACCGCTATACACTACTACTGTACCATACAACCGCTCCACACACATCAGTGTACCTCATACCTCCATTATACAGTATACACACCGCTATACACTACTACTGTACCATACAACCGCTCCACACACATCAGTGTACCTCATACCTCCATTATACAGTATACACAGCGCTATACACTACTACTGTACCATACAACCGCTCCACACACATCAGTGTACCTCATACCTCCATTATACAGTATACACACCGTACTATACACTACTACTGTACCATACAACCGCTCCACACACATCAGTGTACCTCATACCTCCATTATACAGTATACACACCGCTATACACTACTACTGTACCATACAACCGCTCCACACACATCAGTGTACCTCATACCTCCATTATACAGTATACACAGTACTATACACTACTACTGTACCATACAACCGCTCCACACACATCAGTGTACCTCATACCTCCATTATACAGTATACACACCGCTATACACTACTACTGTACCATACAACCGCTCCACACACATCAGTGTACCTCATACCTCCATTATACAGTATACACACCGCTATACACTACTACTGTACCATACAACCGCTCCACACACATCAGTGTACCTCATACCTCCATTATACAGTATACACACCGCTATACACTACTACTGTACCATACAACCGCTCCACACACATCAGTGTACCTCATACCTCCATTATACAGTATACACACCGCTATACACTACTACTGTACCATACAACCGCTCCACACACATCAGTGTACCTCATACCTCCATTATACACACCGCTATACACTACTACTGTATATGGAAGTACACACCGTATACACCACACACCTATAAACATACTTCACATGCCATACGTTGCATAGAGAAACCCCATACCTACCGCAATGCACCATGTATACAATTTTCCCACAAAGCTGAACACCGTGGGGTCATTTCAAGACATTTTCATGATAGTTTCGCCTCTTTTGTGACTTTATAAAACACCCTAGAGATACTTTGAAGCCTCAACGTGTTTATGTCGCCCTCACCTCTCGCCAGCGGAAGGGGAAATTTACTACGATTTATGCAACATCGGCTGTGCAATGGCGGGAGGCCGGCCCCGGCATCAGCCGTGCAATGGCGGGAGGCCGGCCCCCGGCATCAGCCGTGCAATGGCGGGAGGCCGGCCCCGGCATCAGCCGTGCAATGGCGGGAGGCCGGCCCCGGCATCAGCCGTGCAATGGCGGGAGGCCGGCCCCGACATCAGCCGTGCAATGGCGGGAGGCCGGCCCCGGCATCAGCCGTGCAATGGCGGGAGGCCGGCCCCGGCATCAGCCGTGCAATGGCGGGAGGCCGGCCCCGGCATCAGCCGTGCAATGGCGGGAGGCCGGCCCCGGCATCAGCCGTGCAATGGCGGGAGGCCGGCCCCGGCATCAGCCGTGTAATAGATAGATGATAGATAATACAGACATAGATGGATATTACACATATATACAGTGTCGGACTGGGGCACCGAGGGCCCACCGTACGGACACATTCAAATATAATAAATATTCTAACAAGTTTTTTATATGAACATCGGCTGGTGGAGGCGCTGGACACGGAGTGTATGTGTGGAGTGCAGCAAGTCTACCGTGTTATGTGCCACTTGTGCAGGGGGGGGGGACTAGGGGCCCCCGGGGGATTCCCTGAGGGCCACCCCGAGCCTGCATACAGATGTAATAGAGATATAGAGATACATAGATATTACACATAAATATATATAGATAGATACATAGATAGATAGATAGATAGATACATAGATATTCCATATATTCCAGCTATTACAGATATTCCAGATATTCCAGATTACATATATTATAGATTCCAGATATTCCAGATATTATAGATTACAGATATCCCAGCCATTATCCATGGACGCTGCCGCCTCCCGGGGTGACCTTGCCCGGTCCGCTCGGTGCCATCCCCGGGGCTGAGGAGCCCGGACCGGACGGACCGGAGGAGGGGGGGGGGGGCACCTCCTCTTGATGCTAGGCAGATGTCCCGGGGTTCAGGAGGAGCCGCACACCGGGGGCCCCCAGGAGCCGCTCTCCGGGGGCCACTAGCATCCTGCCCCCGGGTACCGCAGCCGTGACGCGCAGATGTGAACAGGCGCCCTGCAGTGTGCGGCTCATCTCCGCTCAAAGTCACCTTGGGCAGTGAGCGGCGTCTCCCGGGCGACGGGCACCTGAGGACGGGCTCCAGAGCCGCTGCCATCCTGAGGGGCCCGGGCGCCAGCACCGCGACTATCACCGCCAGCCTCCTCCATCCTCAGGCCCGGCTCCAGGACTCACCTGGGCGGACACGGCCACTCACCTGCCTAGGCTCTGCTCATCGTGCCCTGCAGCCCGCGGCTCCTCAGCTTCTGGACCGGAGAGCGCTCAGGAGACGGCTCCCTCTGCAGACCGTACCATCCTGGGCGCGCAGGTGGGGGGAGCGGCGAGTGAGGCGACTGTCACAGCATCCCAGTACTGCAGTGAGATCACCGGGGGGCGGGGCTACGGGCAGGCGGCAGAGCGCGCACCCGGGCAACAGCGCCGCAGTGTGAGGGGACAGGGAGACCGCCCCACAGGGGCCACACACAGGGGGAGCACTGCCGGGGCCACACACAGGAGCACTGCCGGGGCCACACACAGGGGGAGCACGGGCCACACACAGGGGGAGCACGGGCCACACACAGGGGGAGCACTGCCGGGGCCACACATAGGGGGAGCACTGCCTGGACCACACACAGGGGGAGCACTGCCGGGGCCACACACAGGAGGAGCACTGCCTGGACCACACATAGGGGGAGCACTGCCGGGGCCACACACAGGAGGAGCACTGCCGGGGCCACACACAGGGGGAGCACGGGCCACACATAGGGGGAGCACTGCCGGGGCCACACACAGGGGGAGCACTGCTGGGGCCACACACAGGGGGAGCACTGCCGGGGCCACACACAGGGGGAGCACGGGCCACACACAGGGGGAGCACTGCCGGGGCCACACACAGGGGGAGCACTGCCGGGGCCACACACAGGGGGAGCACTGCCGGGGCCACACACAGGGGGAGCACTGCTGGGGCCACACACAGGGGGAGCACTGCCGGGGCCACACACAGGGGGAGCACTGCTGGGGCCACACACAGGGGGAGCACTGCCTGGACCACACATAGAGGGAGCACTGCCGGGGCCACACACAGAGGGGGAGCACTGCCGGGGCACACACAGGGGGAGCACGGGCCACACACAGGGGGAGCAGGGGCCACACACAGAGGGGGAGGACTGCTGGGGCCACACACAGGGGGAGCACTGCCTGGACCACACATAGGGGGAGCACTGCCGGGGCCACACACAGGGGGAGCACTGCCTGGACCACACATAGGGGGAGCACGGGCCACACACATAGGGGGAGCACGGGCCACACACAGGGGGAGCACGGGCCACACACAGGGAGACCGCCACACACATAGGGGGAGCACTGCCGGGGCCACACACAGGGGGAGCACTGCCGGGGCCACACACAGGGGGAGCACTGCCTGGACCACACATAGGGGGAGCACTGCCGGGGCCACACACAGGGGGAGCACTGCTGGGGCCACACACAGAGGGGGAGCACTGCCGGGGCCACACACAGGGGGAGCACGGGCCACACACAGGGGGAGCAGGGGGCCACACACAGGAGGAGCACTGCCTGGACCACACATAGGGGGAGCACTGCCGGGGCCACACACAGGGGGAGCACTGCTGGGGCCACACACAGAGGGGGAGCACTGCCGGGGCCACACACAGGGGGAGCACGGGCCACACACAGGGGGAGCAGGGGGCCACACACAGGAGGAGCACTGCCGGGGCCACACACAGGGGGAGCACTGCTGGGGCCACACACAGAGGGGGAGCACTGCCGGGGCCACACACAGGGGGAGCACTGCTGGGGCCACACACAGGGGGAGCACTGCCTGGACCACACATAGGGGAAGCACGGGCCACACACAGGAGGAGCACTGCCGGGACCACACACAGGGGGAGCACGGGCCACACACAGGGGGAGCACTGCCGGGGCCACACACAGGGGGAGCACTGCCTGGACCACACATAGGGGGAGCACGGGCCACACACAGGGGGAGCACTGCCTGGACCACACATAGGGGGAGCATGGGCCACACACAGGGGGAGCACTGCCGGGGCCACACACAGGGGGAGCACTGCCTGGACCACACATAGGGGGAGCACTGCCGGGGCCACACACAGGGGGAGCACTGCCTGGACCACACATAGGGGGAGCATGGGCCACACACAGGGGGAGCACGGGCCACACATAGGAGCACTGCTGGGGCCACACACAGGGGGAGCACGGGCCACACGCAGGGGGCCACACACAGGAGGAGCACGGGCCACACACAGGGGGAGCACGGGCCACACACAGGGGGAGCACTGCTGGGGCCACACACAGGGGGAGCACGGGCCACACACAGGGGGAGCAGGGGGCCACACACAGGAGGAGCACGGGCCACACACAGGGGGAGCACGGGCCACACACAGGGGGAGCACGGGCCACACACAGGGGGAGCAGGGGGCCACACACAGGAGGAGCACGGGCCACACACAGGGGGAGCACTGCCGGGGCCACACACAGGAGGAGCACGGGCCACACACAGGAGGAGCACTGCCTGGACCACACACAGGAGGAGCACTGCTGGGGCCACACACAGGGGGAGCACGGGCCACACACAGGAGGAGCACTGCCTGGACCACACACAGGAGGAGCACTGCTGGGGCCACACACAGGGGGAGCACTGCCTGGACCACACACAGGAGGAGCACTTCAGGGGCCACACACTGGAGCCACACTTAGAAGCACGACTACAGCAGTGTACCCAGCTAGATTAAGCCCCCTGCCACCCTGTACAGGCCGTGTCAGCCGCTGCTCCAGTACCTCCCCCCAGAGACTCCTCAGCTGCTGCAGGACCCCTTTGAGGGCCAACGCTCTGAAGATCTCGTCATTTCTTCAAAGTAAGAAAGAATAAAGAGCAGAAGAGAGAGAGGACTCCTGGTGTCACCCGGCACAATGCACATCGCTTCAGGAGCTAATTGTCTTTTGTTTTGTTTTTTATAAATTTATTTATACAATTACATCAAATAGATCATAAAACAGGAAAAGAAGATGACGGTGTCCGGACGGCGCTCAGCTATCTGCGCGGAAACCTAGCCCACATATATCATTACAGAGTATCTTGTTTTATTCCAGAAAACCATATACACAAAAAAGATGAAAAATCCATAAATGGATAAAATGACATTAATTGGATAATTATGTCTGTATGTTCCACATCATGTCACCTTCCTATTGCCGAGTACATATTCAACGCAAATTATGCTTTTCAATATGGAATGATATAATGCGGCGGTATGCAATAAATCACTTGTCCTCTGTGTGGACTGGGTGATGAGATCCCAGTGTCCTCTGTGTGGACTGGATGATGAGATCCCAGTGTCCTCTGTGTGGACTGGATTGATGAGATCCCAGTGTCCCCTGTGTGGACTGGATGCATGAGATCCCGTGTCCTCTGTGGGACTGGATGATGAGATCCCAGTGTCCTCTGTGTGGACTGGATGATTAGATCCCAGTGTCCTCTGTGTGGACTGGGTGATGAGATCCCAGTGTCCTCTGTGTGGACTGGGTGATGAGATCCCAGTGTCCTCTGTGTGGACTGGATGATGAGATCCCAGTGTCCTCTGTGTGGACTGGGTGATGAGATGCCAGTGTCCTCTGTGTGGACTGGATGATGAGATCCCAGTGTCCTCTGTGTGGACTGGGTGATGAGAATCCCAGAGTCCCTCTGTGTGGACTGGATGATGAGATCCTAGTGTCCCTCTTGTGGACTGGATGATGAGATCCTAGTGTCCTCCTGGTTGACTGGATGATGAGATGCCAGTGTCCTCTGTGTGGACTGGATGATGAGATCCCAGTGTCCTCTGTGTGGACTGGATGATGAGATGCCAGTGTCCTCTGTGTGGACTGGGTGATGAGATGCCAGTGGTCCTCTGTGTGGACTGGATGATGAGATCCCAGTGTCCTCTGTGTGGACTGGATGATGAGATTCCAGTGTCCTCTGTGTGGACTGGATGATGAGATCCAGTGTCCCTCTGTGTGGACTGGATGATGAGATCCCAGTGTCCTCTGTGTGGACTGGGATGATGAGATCCCAGTGTCCTCTGTGTGGACTGGATGATGAGATCCCAGTGTCCTCTGTGTGGACTGGAGGGATGAGATCCCAGTGGTCCTCTGTGTGGACTGGATGATGAGATCCAGTGTCCTCTGTGGGGACTGGAGTGAATGAGATCCCAGTGTCCTCTGTGTGGACTGGATGATGAGATGCCCAGTGTCCTCTGTGTGGACTGGATGATGAGATCCCAGTGTCCTCTGTGTGGACTGGATGATGAGATGCCAGTTGTCCTCTGTGTGGACTGGATGATGAGATCCCAGATGTCCTCTGTGTGGACTGGATGATGAGATCCTAGTGTCCTCTGTGTGGCCTGGATGATGAGATCCTAGTGTCCTCCTGTGTGGACTGGATGATGAGATCCAGTGGTCCTCTGTGTGGACTGGATGATGAGATCCAGTGTCCTCTGTGTGGACTGGATGATGAGATGCCAGTGTCCTCTGTGTGGACTGGATGATGAGATGCCAGTGTCCTCTGTGTGGACGGGTGATGAGATGCCAGTGTCCTCTGTGTGGACGGGATGATGAGATCCTAGTGTCCTCTGTGTGGACTGGATGATGAGATGCCAGTGTCCTCTGTGTGGACTGGATGATGAGATCCCAGTGTCCTCTGTGTGGGACCTGGATGATGAGATTCCAGTGTCCTCTGTGTGGACTGGATGATGAGATGCCAGTGTCCTCTGTGTGGACTGGATGATGAGATGCCAGTGTCCTCTGTGTGGACTGGGTGATGAGATGCCAGTGTCCTCTGTGTGGACTGGATGATGAGATCCTAGTGTCCTCTGTGTGGACTGGATGATGAGATCCCAGTGTCCTCTGTGTGGACTGGATGATGAGATCCAGTGTCCTCTGTGTGGACTGGATGATGAGATCCTAGTGTCCTCTGTGTGGACTGGATGATGAGATCCCAGTGTCCTCTGTGTGGACTGGATGATGAGATCCAGTGTCCTCTGTGTGGACCTGGGTGATGAGATGACCAGTGTCCTCTGTGTGGACTGGATGATGAGATCCCAGTGTCCTCTGTGTGGACTGGATGATGAGATCCCAGTGTCCTCTGTGTGGACTGGATGATGAGATCCAGTGTCCCTCTGTGTGGACTGGATGATGAGATGCCAGTGTCCTCTGTGTGGACTGGATGATGAGATCCCAGTGTCCTCTGTGTGGACTGGATGATGAGATCCCAGTGTCCTCTGTGTGGACTGGATGATGAGATCCAGTGTCCTCTGTGTGGACTGGATGATGAGATCCCAGTGTCCTCTGTGTGGACTGGATGATGAGATCCCAGTGTCCTCTGTGTGGACTGGATGATGAGATCCCAGTGTCCTCTGTGTGGACTGGTGATGAGATCCCAGTGTCCTCTGTGTGGACTGGATGATGAGATCCCAGTGTCCTCTGTGTGGACTGGATGATGAGATGCCAGTGTCCTCTGTGTGGACTGGATGATGAGATCCCAGTGTCCTCTGTGTGGACTGGATGATGAGATGCCCAGTGTCCTCTGTGGTGGACCTGGATTATGAAGATGCCAGTGTCCTCTGTGTGGTAACCTGGATGATGAGATTCCTAGTGTCCCTCTGTGTGGACCTGGATGATGATGATCCCAGTGTCCTCTGTGTGGACTGGATGATGAGATCCTAGTGTCCTCTGTGTGGGACTGGAATGATGAATCCATGGTGTCCTCTGTGTGGACTGGATGGATGAGAATGCCTAGTGTCCTCTGTATGGAACTGGATGATAGATCCCCGTGGTCCTCTGTGTGGACTGGATGGTGAGGATCCCAGTTGTCCTCTGTGTGGACTGGGATGATGAGATGCAGTGTCCTCTGTGTGGACTGGGATGATGAGATGCCTAGATGTCCTCTGTGTGGACTGGTATATGAGATCCCTAGTGTCCTCTAGTGTGGACTGGATGATGAGATCCAGTGTGATCTTTGTGGACTGGATGATGAGATGCCAGTGTCCTCTGTGTGGACTGGAGGATGAGATCCCAGTGCTCTCTGTGTGGAATGGATGATGAGATCCCAGTGTCCTCTGTGTGTGACTGGATGATGATATCCAGTGTCCCTCTGTGTGGACTGGGTGATGAGATCCCAGTGTCCCTCTGTGTGGACTGGATGATGAGATCCCAGTGTCCTCTGTGTGGACTGGATGATGAGATCCAGTGTCCTCTGTGTGGACTGGATGATGAGATCCAGTGTCCTCTGTGTGGACTGGATGATGAGATCCCAGTGTCCTCTGTGTGGACTGGATGATGAGATCCAGTGTCCTCTGTGTGGACTGGATGATGAGATCCAGTGTCCTCTGTGTGGACTGGATGATGAGATCCCAGTGTCCTCTGTGTGGACTGGATGATGAGATCCCAGTGTCCTCTGTGTGGACTGGATGATGAGATCCCAGTGTCCTCTGTGTGGACTGGATGATGAGATCCAGTGTCCTCTGTGTGGACTGGATGAGATCCGTGTCCTCTGTGTGGACTGGATGATGAGATCCCAGTGTCCTCTGTGTGGACTGGATGATGAGATCCAGTGTCCTCTGTGTGGACTGGATGATGAGATCCAGTGTCCTCTGTGTGGACTGGATGATGAGATCCAGTGTCCTCTGTGTGGACTGGATGATGAGATCCAGTGTCCTCTGTGTGGACTGGATGATGAGATCCCAGTGTCCTCTGTGTGGACTGGGTGATGAGATCCCAGTGTCCTCTGTGTGGACTGGATGATGAGATGCCAGTGTCCTCTGTGTGGACTGGATGATGAGATCCTAGTGTCCTCTGTGTGGACTGGATGATGAGATCCCAGAGTCCTCTGTGTGGATAGGATGATGAGATCCCAGTGTCCTCTGTGTGGACTGGATGATGAGATCCCAGTGTCCTCTGTGTGGACTGGATGATGAGATCCAGAGTCCTCTGTGTGGACTGGATGATGAGATCCTAGTGTCCTCTGTGTGGACTGGATGATGAGATCCTAGTGTCCTCTGTGTGGACTGGATGATGAGATCCCAGTGTCCTCTGTGTGGACTGGATGATGAGATCCTAGTGTCCTCTGTGTGGACTGGATGATGAGATGCCAGTGTCCTCTGTGTGGACTGGATGGATGAGATCCCAGTGTCCTCTGTGTGGACTGGATGATGAGATGCCAGTGTCCTCTGTGTGGACTGGATGATGAGATCCCAGTGTCCTCTGTGTGGACTGGATGATGAGATGCCAGTGTCCTCTGTGTGGACTGGATGATGAGATCCCAGTGTCCTCTGTGTGGACTGGATGATGAGATCCCAGTGTCCTCTGTGTGGACTGGATGATGAGATCCCAGTGTCCTCTGTGTGGACTGGATGATGAGATCCCAGTGTCCTCTGTGTGGACTGGATGATGAGATCCAGTGTCCTCTGTGTGGACTGGATGATGAGATCCCAGTGTCCTCTGTGTGGACTGGATGATGAGATGCCAGTGTCCTCTGTGTGGACTGGATGATGAGATCCTAGTGTCCTCTGTGTGGACTGGATGATGAGATCCTAGTGTCCTCTGTGTGGACTGGATGATGAGATGCCAGTGTCCTCTGTGTGGACTGGATGATGAGATCCAGTGTCCTCTGTGTGGACTGGATGATGAGATCCCAGTGTCCTCTGTGTGGACTGGATGATGAGATCCAGTGTCCTCTGTGTGGACTGGATGATGAGATGCCAGTGTCCTCTGTGTGGACTGGATGATGAGATGCCAGTGTCCTCTGTGTGGACTGGATGATGAGATCCCAGTGTCCTCTGTGTGGACTGGGTGATGAGATGTCAGTGTCCTCTGTGTGGACTGGATGATGAGATCCCAGTGTCCTCTGTGTGGACTGGATGATGAGATGCCAGTGTCCTCTGTGTGGACTGGGTGATGAGATGTCAGTGTCCTCTGTGTGGACTGGATGATGAGATCCCAGTGTCCTCTGTGTGGACTGGGTGATGAGATAATGAGCAACCCTTTTGTAAATGGACACACTTCTCATATAGGGAAGCACTCCTAGTCCCTGTATACTGCTCTATGGGTTTGCTGTATACAGTGAGTATGATGTATTACACTATCTGATTATTTTCCTCCTATTTTTTCCTTTTTTTATTTTCTGTTTTCCTTTATCTTTTTATGACTGTGAAGCGGTGAAGTGAAGAAAGTGGGTGGGGCCTCCAGAGGGGTGGTCGAGGTGTTGGTAAACAGCCAGCCACGCCGCAGTCATCTGCCGCGCATGCCACGCCGCAGTCATCTGCCTTACATGCCACGCCGCAGTCATCTGCCTTACATGCCACGCCGCAGTCATCTGCCTTACATGCCACGCCGCAGTCATCTGCCTTACATGCCACGCCGCAGTCATCTGCCTTACATGCCACGCCGCAGTCATCTGCCTTACATGCCACGCCGCAGTCATCTGCCTTACATGCCACGCCGCAGTCATCTGCCTTACATGTCACGCCGCAGTCATCTGCCTTACATGCCACGCCGCAGTCATCTGCCTTACATGCCACGCCGCAGTCATCTGCCTTACATGCCACGCCGCAGTCATCTGCCTTACATGCCACGCCGCAGTCATCTGCCTTACATGCCACGCCGCAGTCATCTGCCTTACATGTCACGCCAAAGAATATACTTAATCACCAGTCCGCAGAAGTGCTGCAGGTCCGTGGAGTGTTGTGGGGTTAGGGTTAGGGGACCGCGCGTGTCATAAATATAAGGTATAAAACAGGTTTTTTTTCTTCTTCCTCCCTTCAGTTACCAAGGTCTGCAGATCTACTAATGGATATCCTGCAACTTACAAAGAAAACCAATAGGGTAGATCCTTGTGGTTGTTCTGCCCTGTGATGCACAATATCGAGCGTGTCACATTGGTTCTCCGCAGGGAAGGTGCGCGTTCACACTGCTACACAGGGTTCAGCCACGGACTTGGTTACAGCATACGCCTGGTGAGTCTACTGGGGATACACGTGGCTCCCACCATAGTGAAGCTCCGATAACTATTTCTAAAAGGTTTATTAGTACATACTTACAAACATGCACTTAAAATCGCATAAAAAATCCCAGCGTCTCTTCTCCTTGCCCGACCCAGGTTTGGCTCCTTGAGCTTCGTCAGGGGCACACGTCACCCGTCTCTGTTATTGGGTAGGCTGCGGTGATCGAGCACCTGATCTATTGCTCAAGACGCCTCCTCTATTTCCTCTGTCATTTAACCCTGTGCTTGTATCCATTAGTTCTCAATGGGGAAATACTGCAGTGCTCTTAACCCTAATTCACATGGGGATAGTTGTGTCATCCACTGCTATAAATATTGTTTTTAAAGTTATTTTGAAACAGCTTGGAGATCAAAATCTACATTCCAGCCCCCGGCGGCAGTCCGCTTAGCTCATATATCCACCTATAGCTCATATCTAAAAAACTCCCTCCTCCCCAGGGGTTTGGTACCAGTTCTACCCCCATACATTTTAATCCCTCTGGATTCTTTTGATGGTATTTTTTTTATAGTGCGCCGAGACGCCAGAGGGGGAGGAGGGAGTTTTTTAGATATGAGCTATAGGTGGATATATGAGCTAAGCGGACTGCCGCCGGGGGCTGGAATGTAGATTTTGATCTCCAAGCTGTTTCAAAATAACTTTAAAAACAATATTTATAGCAGTGGATGACACAACTATCCCCATGTGAATTAGGGTTAAGAGCACTGCAGTATTTCCCCATTGAGAACTAATGGATACAAGCACAGGGTTAAATGACAGAGGAAATAGGAGGCGTCTTGAGCAATAGATCAGGTGCTCGATTACCTGCCACGCCGCCCTATCCAAATGTGCTCCGGCGGCAAGTATCCCCTCATCCAGTCAAGAGTAGCAAACCTTCTTAATCCTCGTACATTGAAAGTGAAATTACTCTCAACATTCACAAAAATAAAATAAACACCCCCTGTCTCTCCTCTCTCTCGCACCCCCGGACCCCCTGTACCCCCCCCCCCCCCATCCCAGAGCAGCTCCCATTTCAGAACAAAAAAGAGAGAGACCCAGAACTAGGCATAGTACTCCTTACATCCCTTATATTACTCCTTATATATCCCTTATATTACTCCTTGTATGCCTTATATTACTCCTTATATATCCCTTATATTGCTCCTTATATATCCCTTATATTACTCCCTATATCCCTTATATTACTCCTTATATCCCTTATATATCCCTTATATTACTCCTTATATATCCCTTATATTACTCCCTATATCCCTTATATTACTCCTTATATCCCTTATATATCCCTTATATTACTCCTTATATAACCCTTATATTACTCCTTATATAACCCTTATATTACTCCCTATATCCCTTATATTACTCCTTATATATCCCTTATAGTGCTCCTTATATATCCCTTATATTACTCCTTATATATCCCTTATATTACTCCCTATATTACTCCTTATATCCCTTATATATCCCTTATATTACTCCTTATATAACCCTTATATTACTCCTTATATAACCCTTATATTACTCCTTATATCCCTTATATATCCCTTATATTACTCCTTATATAACCCTTATATTACTCCTTATATAACCCTTATATTACTCCTTATATAACCCTTATATTACTCCCTATATCCCTTATATTACTCCTTATATAACCCTTATATTACTCCTTATATAACCCTTATATTACTCCCTATATCCCTTATATTACTCCTTATATATCCCTTATATTACTCCTTATATATCCCTTATATTGCTCCTTATATATCCCTTATATTACTCCTTATATTCCTTATATTACTCCATATATAACCCTTATATTACTCCTTATATCCCTTATATAACCCTTATATTACTCCCTATATCCCTTATATTACGCTTTATATCCCTTGTATATCCCTTATATTACTCCTTATTTCCCTTGTATATCCCTTATATTACGCCTTATTTCCCTTGTATATCCCTTATATTACTCCTTATATCCCTTATATATCCCTTAAATTACTCCTTATTTCCCTTATATTTCCCTTATATTTCTCCTTATTTCCCTTATATTTCCCTTATATTACTCCTTATTTCCCTTATATTACTCCTTATATATGCCTTATATTACTCCCTATATCCCTTATATTACTCCTTATTTCCCTTATATATCCCTTATATTACTCCTTATTTCCCTTATATATACCTTATATTACTCCCTATATCCCTTATATTACTCCCTATATCCCTTATATTACTCCCTATATCCCTTATATTACTCTTTATATCCCATATACACTCGCCTAAAGAATTATTAGGAACACCTGTTCTATTTCTCATGAATGCGATTATCTAGTCAACCAATCACATGGCAGTTGCTTCGATGCATGTCGGGTTGTGGTCCTGGTCAAGACAATCTCCTGAACTCCAAACTGAATGTCAGAATGGGAAAGAAAGGTGATTTAAGCAATTTTGAGCGTGGCATGGTTGTTGGTGCCAGACGGGCCGGTCTGAGTCTTTCACAATCTGCTCAGTTACTGGGATTCTCACGCACAACCATTTCTAGGGTTTACAAAGAATGGTGTGAAAAGGGAAAACCTCCAGTCTGCGGCCGTCCTGTGGGCGAGAATGCCTTGTTGATGCTGGAGGTCAGAGGAGAATGGGCGACTAATTCAAGCTGATAGAAGAGCAACGCTGACTGAAATAACCACTCGTTACACCCGAGGTCTGCAGCAAAGCATTTGTGAAGCCACAACACGCACAACCCTGAGGCGGATGGGCTACAACAGCAGAAGACCCCGCCGGGTACCACTCATCTCCACTACAAATAGGAAAAAGAGGCTACAATCTGCACGAGCTCACCAAAATTGGACTGTTGAAGACTGGAAAAATGTTGCTTGGTCCGATGAGTCTCGATTTCTGTTGAGACATTCAAATGGTAGAGTCCGAATTTGGCGTAAACAGAATGAGAACATGTATCCATCATGCCTTGTTACCACTGTGCAGGCTGGTGGTGGTGGTGTAATGGTGTGGGGGAGGTTTTCTGGGCACACTTTAGGCCCCTTAGTGCCAATTGGCCATCGTTTAAATGCCACGAGCTACCTGAGCATTGTTTCTGACCATGTCCATCCCTTCATGACCACCATGTGCCCATCCTCTGATGGCTCCTTCCAGCAGGATAATGCACCATGTCACAAAGCTCCAATCATTTCAAATTGGTTTCTTGAACATGACAATGAGGTCACTGCACTAAAATGGCCCCACAGTCACCAGATCTCAACCCAATAGAGCATCTCTGGGATGTGGGGGAACAGGAGCTTCGTGCCCTGGATGTGCATCCCTCAAATCTCCATCAACTGCAAGATGCTATCCTATCAATATGGGCCAACATTTCTAAAGATGCTATCAGCACCTTGTGGAATCAATGCCACGTAGAACTAAGGCAGTTCTGAAGGCAAAAGGGGGTCCAACACCGTATTAGTATGGTGCTCCTAATAATTATTTAGGTGAGTGTATAGCCCTCATATTACTCCTTATATATCCCTTATATTACTCCTTATATATCCCTTATATACTCCTTATATCCCTTATATATCCTTTATATTACTCCTTATATTCCTTATAGTACTCCTTATATTACTCCTTACATCCCTTATATTACTCCTTATATCCCTTATATTACTCTTTATATATCCCTTATATTACTCCTTATATATCCCTTATATTACTCCTTATATCCCTTATATTACTCTTTATATATCCCTTATATTACTCCTTATATATCCCTTATATTACTCCTTATATCCCTTATATATCATTTGTGGTCATGGCTACGGCCAAGAGATATCCAAAGAACCCTAGGGAGAGAACCAACGGGAACAACCTAACCCAGCTAGGCGTGTCTTAGCTAACTTGACTAAATGGCTTGTTGTGTGCCCTAAGCCATGATCGTGGGTAGGCCTATAAGTGGGCATACCCTGTGGAAATGATAAGATAAGGGGGGGAGGGTGGGGCACCTGAGAACACGCCCCTGTGAGTGAGGCTGTGGCTCGTATATGAAGAGCCTCCGCCCCTCCCACAAATGCAGGCTGACTAATCAGCCTTACCAACTTGTGGTCATGGCTACGGCCAAGAGATATCCGAAGAACCCTAGGGAGAGAAACCACAGGAACAACCTAACCCAGCTAGGCGTGTCTTAGCTGACCTGACTAAATGGCTTGTTGTGTGCCCTAAGCCATGATCGTGGGTAGGCCTGTAAGTGGGCAAAAACCAAGCCAAGTAGGGTAGAAAAGGAACTCAAATGGCAAGTGCAAACTAATCCCCAAGCCAACTGCAAGGCGTCAGGGATCTAGAGCGAAAGATTCGGGGTGTATGAGGCAAGGCCAGAAGGAGACCTACAACCCATCTTGTGGATGACAAGGACAGATACATGATGCTCAATATTGCGGATACTGCCCCAAAGTGGAATAGAGGATCGGGAATACGTTGTGAAATGGATCATGAAAACCAACTGAACCTTGTAAAGTTTTGGTTCTAGGGAGTACTGGCAATGCCCAAGCCTCAGGAGATCGTGGGACCGAAACCTAACTGTCTAGACTATGCAGGAATGAGGGCCAAAAAGAACTATGTAGAAAGGAAGAGAATCCTTGAATAGTTCCCCAGACAACAGCTATCTGCTAGCTGTGGTCCGCGCGTTGTTCTACTGTGCGCCCCTGAGACTTGTTTTAACGCTTAAGACGTGAAGACCGACCTACTATCTAAATCTTCTACCGTGAGGAAATGCTGGACCTTGTCCAAAGCCCGATTCAACGTGGTTGTAGGGAGTCCGAGGTTAGTACGGAAAGAAGCTACGAAGCCATAATATACAAGATTCTGTCTATGCCCTCCCATGAGTGAGGGAATGCAATTGCAATGAAGCTACCGGTGAAAATAAATTCCTGGTCGTGGTAAAAAGGCAAAGACTTTGCGCGGGGACCTGGTTGACAAGATATGATCGACTACAATCAGAGACTAAAATGCTAGAGGGAATTGCCCTACTTGTTCCTTCTCTGGCAGGACCTGAACGAAAGCATGAACAATTAAAGCAAGACGAAATATCTGCGTAAGACACGACAATGATGCTGTAGGGCGAACCGGACCAGTGTGCGGTCAAAACATAAAGTGAGCCATCAACATGGATTATTAGGAAATTAGGGAAGCAGGTATGTATGTGATATGGGCCAAATCAGCCCAGATGCACAGATGGACAACCAACCAGGCAATCAGCCCAGCAGGACTGAAAACAGTCATCGGGCCCCCAAAGCCATGGGGCCGAAGCAGTCATCGGGCCCCCGAAGCCATGGGGCCGAGTTTTTTTTAAATCAACAAATTATAACTATAATAAGTGACCTGAATAAGGTGCAGGTGAAATTAAACCATGAGCCTGACCGATGTGGCAGGCGATACCTAAGATAAACTACGTGGCCTGAATAACATGCAAGGCGAAATATCGTTAGAAACAAGACCTGACCGACATGGAAGGTGACCCCCAACATGAATTTAACTGCATGAC
The DNA here is from genome assembly GCF_014858855.1 of Bufo gargarizans. Lineage (NCBI taxonomy): Eukaryota > Metazoa > Chordata > Amphibia > Anura > Bufonidae > Bufo > Bufo gargarizans. Next base: position 455,044,382 of record NC_058083.1, read on the forward strand.
CTGAAAAGACGAAAGGAAATGTGACAGAAAATGGAGATAATAACGGACATTAACTAAAATGAACCTAAATAACATAAGTTGGCGAGCAGGTAAAGATGTGAGTCATTCAAAACCAAAAGCATAGCTGCACAGGTGGACAGACAACCATTGGGCGGACCCCCGAAGCAACCACCAGGGGCCCAAGGGGTCCGGGCAGCCGCCGGGATGCGAACCTTAGAATTAAGGACGGCTGGGGAAAAGATTAGGGGCTTAACCCGACGCGTTTAGTAATCAACCGGGACTCGATAACCTAGAAAGACAAAGAAATGAGGCTGAAATGAACGGCAAGTACTAATCTGTAAAATATAAATGAACAAAAGAAAACTTCTGAAAGGTGTGCCATGGAAAATAGTATCAGATGGCCGTATGACCTACCAATGTCGATGACAATTGTCAAATCCTCTAAGCCAAGAGCCACTCCAGCGAGCCTCCTATGGCGGGAGCCACTCCAGCGAGCCTCCTATGGCGGGAGCCACTCCAGCGAGCCTCCTATGGCGGGAGCCATGCGTGCGAGTCCCATATGGCAGGAGCCACTCCAGCGAGCCTCCTATGGCGGGAGCCATGCGTGCGAGTCCCATATGGCGGGAGCCACTCCAGCGAGCCTCCTAGGGCGGGAGCCATGCGTGCGAGTCCCATATGACGGGAGCCACTCCAGCTCCATGCCATGGCCATGCGAACTACAAGTGTCGGTGCCAATTGTGAGGTCCTTTAAGTGAAGAGGCTCTCGGGCGAGCCTCTTATGTTTTTTTTTTTTTTTTTTTTAAACCACTTTTGCAGCACCAGAAAGCCTTGGGAACTAGCATAACCATGACCCCCTCCAACAGCAAACCTGGGACACTAACCAGCCTACAACCATGTTGTACCCCTAACAAACAAAACATGAAAAAAGGTCATGGGGCCCACGGAGCCATGAGGCCGGATCAGTCATAGGGCCCCTGAAGCCAGAGGGATGACGTTGCGGTGACGATAAGTAATTAAAACGTAAGCCGGACCTGATGGGATATGCAGCGACTTGAATGTTTGGATTGGCTAGAAGGTGGACTAAGGAACATAGCTGCCAACAGGCGTTGAAAATATAGACATTAGTAATATAGACCTCCGCTGAGGAGCTGTTTGGTGAACTGGGGCAGGAGACCAGTCTGAGTGATTATGAACCAGAAGTAAAAGGAGACCAGTCTGGTAGCCCAGGCGTGAAGAGTGGACAATTGATGGAATGGGCGTCAAATAGGTCTCCCCTGTTGACGGCCATTGAAGGTAGGGTGAAGGAAGATGTAGGACGTATCCCAATATTAGTGCTCATGAGAAAAGTTTGGAATAAAGCCAGGCATATCTTAGGACTAGAGGGATATATTAATATCTCGCCTATTTGGAGGAACCCAGCACTACAAGAGTTGGAAGGTCTGACTGGATTTTCTAGATGGAATGATAAGGGAATATGGAATTTGAGCCATATCTTCTCAGGTGGGGTATTAAAACAATATCAACAGCTATGCTCGGAGTTTGGGCTTCCTTCCTCGCAGTTCTATAGATACTTACAGCTCAGACATGCATTGGATGCTCAAGCTAAAGTGGCTCCAATAGTGTTTGCATCTAATCATACACTGAACACAGTGGTGGCTGCTCGGTGAAAGGGGCAATCTCCGTGATGTATCAGGCCCTACTGGAAGATTTTCTCAAAGGACATCCGCTAAAAAGCAGGCAGCAATGGGAAAGAGATTTGGGTGAGCTTGCAGATGAACAATGGTCAGAGGTAGTAGCGCTTACTCCCACTTTATCTCTTAGTGAGGCTGCACGTCTCTCTCAGCTGTACCTAGTGCATAGAGTATATAGGACTCCGGTATTCCTACATAAAGTAGGGTGCAGGGACAGTCCCGACTGCCCGAAATGTGGTAGCGCTGAAGCTGATCTCCTACATATGTTGTGGTCATGCCCTTCATTAACCTCCTACTGGAAAGCAATACTACATCTTGTTAATAAGGTATATAATACTAAATTTAAGATGGATCCGAAAATTTGTGTTCTAGGAATACTACCAGAGGATAATTTGCAATCTACAGTAGTTACTGGAATAGAAAGGATGTTGTATCAGGCAAGGAAGACTATTGCAGCAAAATGGATACAGGAGATACCCCCAGAGGTCTCGGAGTATGTTGCTAGATTGAATATGGTAGTTCGCCTTGAGAGGGGCGTGTATCAGAAAAGGAAATGCCTGACCAAATTTGAGGCTATTTGGGGCAGCTGGATAGATAGCTCGGGATGCTGTAGTCCTTGGTTAGCATTAACGAGGAGTATACTGGGTACCCGGTAAAGCTGATCAGTGAGAATAACTGTGTGTAATTCAGCAGTGCCTTCTTGAATGTGATCGCGGGGAGAAACAGTTTTTGGCTGGTGGAATATATGGTATATGTTTGCTGGTGACAGTTGGTGATATGAGACCGTGGGCTGAGTGTCATAACTGTATAGAAGTATGGTTACTTTGAATTCATTGCTTTTAATAAGTATTAAAATCATTGGAACGGTGCCGATATGAAGGGGAGAAAAAGAATTATGAGGTAGTAATGCTCCTATTGAAATGATGTCCTGCTCTTGGAAGGTTTGGGAGGGAAGGGGGGGGGGGAGTTTATAGGGATGTTTGTTGATAAGAAAAAGGAAGGGTATGGGACTAGGTTTATTGTACAATTCCTAGTTAATCTTGGAAACTGTCGATTGTGATGTCTTACAATCATAAGATATGCATTGTGTACACTATGCATGAGTGATATTTTATACGTTTATCCTTTGTAACTGATGTCTTTGTGATGCTTGGATATTTGTTCTGAAAGTCAATTGATGATAAAAATAATAATAAAAATTATCTGATTAAAAAAAAAAAGGAGACCGGTCTGAGTGAATACGAACCAGAAGTAAAAGGAGACCAGTCTGAGTGAATACGAACCAGAAGTAAAAGGAGACCAGTCTGAGTGATTATGAACCAGAAGTAAAAGGAGACCAGTCTGAGTGAATACGAACCAGAAGTAACAGGAAACCAATCTGAGTGAATACGAACCAGAAGTAACAGGAGACCAGTCTGAGTGAATACGAACCAGAAGTAAAAGGAGACCAGTCTGAGTGAATATGAACCAGAAGTAACAGGAGACCAGTCTGAGTGAATACGAACCAGAAGTAAAAGGAGACCAGTCTGAGTGATTATGAACCAGAAGTAAAAGGAGACCAGTCTGAGTGAATACGAACCAGAAGTAACAGGAAACCAATCTGAGTGAATACGAACCAGAAGTAAAAGGAGACCAGTCTGAGTGATCATGAACCAGAAGTAACAGGAAACCAATCTGAGTGAATACGAACCAGAAGTAAAAGGAGACCAGTCTGAGTGAATATGAACCAGAAGTAACAGGAGACCAGTCTGAGTGAATACGAACCAGAAGTAAAAGGAGACCAGTCTGAGTGAATACGAACCAGAAGTAAAAGGAGACCAGTCTGAGTGATTATGAACCAGAAGTAAAAGGAGACCAGTCTGAGTGAATACGAACCAGAAGTAAAAGGAGACCAGTCTGAGTGAATACGAACCATAGAAACATAGAAACATAGAATGTGTCGGCAGATAAGAACCATTTGGCCCATCTAGTCTACCCAATATATCTGAATCCTATGAATAGTCCCTGGCCCTATCTTATATGAAGGATAGCCTTATGCCTATCCCATGCATGCTTAAACTCCTTCACTGTATTTGCAGCTACCACTTCTGCAGGAAGGCTATTCCATGCATCCACTACTCTCTCAGTAAAGTAATACTTCCTTATATTACTTTTAAACCTTTGCCCCTCTAACTTAAAACTGTGTCCTCTTGTGGTAGTTTTTCTTCTTTTAAATATGCTCTCCTCCTTTACCGAGTTGATTCCCTTTATTTATTTAAAAGTTTCTATCATATCCCCTCTGTTTCTTCTTTCTTCCAAGCTATACATATTAAGGTCCTTTAACCTTTCCTGGTAAGTTTTATATTAGGGTTTCCAGAAGTAAAAGGAGACCAGTCTGAGTGAATACAAACCAGAAGTAACAGGAGACCAGTCTGAGTGATTATGAACCAGAAGTAAAAGGAGACCAGTCTGAGTGAATACGAACCAGAAGTAAAAGGAGACCAGTCTGAGTGAATACGAACCAGAAGTAGAAGGAGACCAGTCTGAGTGAATACGAACCAGAAGTAAAAGGAGACCAGTCTGAGTGAATACGAACCAGAAGTAGAAGGAGACCAGTCTGAGTGAATACGAACCAGAAGTAGAAGGAGACCAGTCTGAGTGAATACGAACCAGAAGTAACAGAAGACCAGTCTGAGTGATTATGAACCAGAAGTAAAAGGAGACCAGTCTGAGTGAATACGAACCAGTAGTAACAGGAGACCAGTCTGAGTGATTATGGACCAGAAGTAAAAGGAGACCAGTCTGAGTGAATATGAACCAGAAGTAACAGGAGACCAGTCTGAGTGAATATGAACCAGAAGTAACAGGAGACCAGTCTGAGTGAATACGAACCAGAAGTAGAAGGAGACCAGTCTGAGTGAATACGAACCAGAAGTAGAAGGAGACCAGTCTGAGTGAATACGAACCAGAAGTAACAGGAGACCAGTCTGAGTGAATATGAACCAGAAGTAACAGGAGACCAGTCTGAGTGAATACGAACCAGAAGTAAAAGGAGACCAGTCTGAGTGAATACGAACCAGAAGTAAAAGGAGACCAGTCTGAGTGATTATGAACCAGAAGTAAAAGGAGACCAGTCTGAGTGATTATGAACCAGAAGTAAAAAGGAGACCAGTCTGAGTGAATATGAACCAGAAGTAAAAGGAGACCAGTCTGAGTGAATATGAACCAGGATTAAACAGAAAGTAGGCCTATGGAATGTAACAGACCACCGAGGAAAGGAACGTAAGCCTGAAAAGAACGCAGTTATGTTTGTCGGGAGAGAGGTACCCGAGCGGTGGGTGCAGACTGCCCCGGTGAGATTATTGAGTAAAACCATGACGTAGCAATGAACAGGAGAATGCAGCTTTGAGTGGGAGCAGAGTACAATACATGATGTAACAACAAATGGGTGAATGGAGCTTTGGATGTTAGTGGAACCTAAAAAACATGGTATGGGCGCAGCTCTGAGTATGGGTAGCACATGAAAAGCATGGTATAAAGCAGACGTATGAAAAATAGTTGTGTATATGTAATAACAGATCATGTGACACTTAGATTGCACACAGGTGACATCATTTCACTAACTATGTGACTTCTGAAGGTAATTGGCTGCACCAGAGCTTTTTATGGGCTTCCTAACAATGGGGTGAATACATATGCACAGGACAATTTTCGGTTTTCTATTTCTAAACAATAGTTTTATTTATATATTTTTCTCATTTCACTTCACCGACTTAGACTATTGTGTTCTGATCCATCACATATAGTTCAGATTAACAAAATCTTGAACAGAAGGCTGTTATGTAACAAAATGAGCAAAAAGTCAAGGGGGTCAATACATTTGGAAGGTACTGTATATATAGTAATGCAAATAAGTATTTCATCCCTTTACAAGTGATTAATTAGTACCTGGTGGGACACGCCCCAAATTAACCAAATTACATCCAACATCTCAACCTAGCTATGGTTGTATATATATATATATTTAAACACACAGCGCGATAGAAATTTCGGATGTAACCAGCTAATTTCGTACAAATGACGGACTGAACCATCACTGGGTCTGCAATATAAGCCTGAGGGCTAGCCTCCTTCCTACGAGCTAGACCCAGGACTATGGAGACGCCCACTCTGACCTATTTGGGTTAGAGTGAACTATAAACCATGATTTTTTGGTTGAGTTTAAAGGCCACATCTTTCGTATTCCCTATTAAAGTTGCATGGTGTACCCAAACCTCAGGCCGCAGACGAATATTAGACGGACATTGCTGAATATGCAGATGGTTGGTGAGGGCGCCACTCCATCCTGTCGTTGGACGCTGAAAAAGCGTTTGACAGGGTGGAGTGGGCATACCTCTGGCAGACTATGCATGAGTTCAATCTGGGGGAGAAATTTATAAAATGGGTACAGCTTTTATATAACAACTCGAAAGTTAGGGTTAGGGTCAATGGAGTAATATCAGAGGCAATACCATTGCAGAGGGGAACCCGTCAGGGGTGCCCCCTCTCCCCACTATTGTTCGCTATATTTGCTGAGCTACTAGCCTGTAAGATCCGAACAGACGGAAAAATAAGGGGATTTGGGGGAGATGGTGCACTGGATAAGATATGCCTCTACGCCGATGATATTCTGTTTTTTGTGGATGGAGGGGTACCAATGGTACAGCATCTGATGGAGGTAGTTAACCAGTTTGGCCATGTTTCCGGCTTTAAGGTGAACTGGACAAAGTCGGTGCTGCTCCCAATTGGTCAGGAAATTGGGCCGGAGGAAATTAACATTAAAGTCTTGAAACCTACGGAATCGTTTGAATACCTGGGAATAAAAGTTAGTTCGAGGATACAGGAGTATTTAGAACTCAATATTGACCCTCTATTAAAAAGGGTCAGGGAAAAAACAAGTGTCTGGCAAAAGCTGCTGATCCGACAAGTGGACCGAATAGCAATAATAAAGATGGTTCTATTACCACAGATTCTGTATGTTATCTCCTCGTGCCCAATTTGGATAGGGGACCATTTTTTCAATGCGTTAGAAGGAGCGATAAACGACCTTGTCTGGGGGAGAAAAAGGGTCAGGCTGAAACAGAAATACCTATGGTTGGGTGAGGAAGATGGCGGTCTGTCCATCCCATGCTTTAGGGGCTATTATTTTGCATCCCAGCTCCAGTGGTTAATGATGGAGGACGATAGACTGCGTCGTTTCTTGGAAGGGGAGTCGGGACCTCTCCAATATAACATTATTAGTACATTGGAAGCAGGAATGATAAAAATTAAGGGGAGGCAGTGCCCAATTAGTAAGATGGTACACTTAGTTTGGGTTAATATTAAAAAATTATTAGGAATAAAGCACACACTAAAGTTTTCACCCATTTGGGGAAATATTAATTTAAAAGAATTCTTGAAGTTTGAGGATTATCTGTTTTGGGATAAAAAGGGTATTAGATTTGTGCCCCAGATAGTAGTGGAAGGAAGGCTGAAGACACCAGAAGAAATGGGTCTAAGTATAGATAAAGACTATCTCACATGGTTTAGATATAGTAGACTGAAACACGCTTTTGATAAAACGAAGAATAAAGAATACTTCACTACAAAGCATTCAGATTTTGCTGATTTTTGCTATCAGGGAATAGGGAGTAAAGTCTCAATCTCACAGATTTATAAAAGGATAAAGAAGGGTCTGGGAGGGGTGATTAGATTTAATAGTGAAAAGAAATGGGCACAAGAGGTGGCACCCTTAATCCTGGACTGGAGAAATATATATAAAAACGTTAAAAGGAGTACAACCTCCAGTAGGCTTCCGATTGACGCAGTTCTTTATCCTTCACCGGACCTATGTCACCCCAAGGGTTATGAGCAAGATGTATAAAACAGGAGATGCAAAGTGTTGGAAGTGTGGAGAGGAAGGGGCCGACTTTGTCCATCTGATCTGGTCATGCCCGACTGTACAGGGGTACTGGTCTCAAGTTTTCCAGCATCTTGAGAGAGAGACAAAGAAATCGGCTCCTTTTGAGATCAGTATAGCAGTCCTGGGAGATACTAGAAGAATAGGGGTAGATAGAGAAAGTGAAAGAAAATGGGAAAAAGGTCTGATGCTGGCACGTGTTGTTTTGGCCAGAGGATGGGGAGCGGACAGCCCGCCAAACGTGGTAGACTGGAAAAATCTATGTGAAAGGGTGACAAGATACGAGAAAGCCAGGCAGGTGAAGCCAATGAATAGATAAGGAGTAAAAGGGGGGGATTTACAAGATTCTGAAATGAGGTTACTGAAAGGAAAGGCCATTGGGATACTCCCAAGACAACCAAAAAGGGTGGGGGATGGGAGGGAGGGGGGGGTCGGGGATGGGAGGGAGGGGGGGGAAAGCTATCTTTGTTATGAGGTTTTCTCAAAGTTAAAATGAAGGGGATAAACTGTTATGACATGACTTTGTATAATGGTGTATATTTGTACTGTTATGATAGCCTTATGTAATTTATGATGGTGTATATATATGTATTTTTTGAAATGGCTAATTTCCATTTATGTCATGTTTTATTGCATGGTGTAAATCCATAAATGCAATAAGGGTTAACTCTGCTCTGAGACTCCCAATGAATGTGTTGTCCCTTTGTTCTATTGTGTTAGTGATGGGATTAAGAAGTAGCCGACTCTGGTGTAGAGGAGTAGATCATCCTATGATACACTCAGGAGATAATCCCATCCCATGGGTCTCATCTCTCCCTATTGACCCTATAAGACACTGTGGAGGGATGTCTGTTTGCATGCTGTTCATTTTTTATTGAGTTATGCGGCATAAAGCTGGCAGCCACTGCAATTATATACAGATCCCTCCATATTGGAATTTCTTTATATCTAATGTTGTTAAGATTTCTGAGTTGTTTCTCTAAAATCTGAACATTCTGTGATTACAGAAGTTCCTATTCCCTCAATTCGGAGAAGGCGATCGGTGGAGGCAGTGGATGTGGTGGAGGTTGAGGAGGAGGAAACCGAACCCTCCCAGCCTACTGAGCCACCCCACCAGATGTGGGAGAAGTTATAGAGGTGCAGCACCGCCCCATCTCAGGACTTGGAGGAAGAGGAGGCGATCACCAGCCCCCGCCAGGAGGGTAAATATGTGCACATAGCAATATGATTGTGTATCCATAACATGTACATAAACATTCAAAGGGCCAACAATGAGGGGACAACATACACTACAGTAATACAAAAATAGGACACTGGACAATAACTCTTTAATCTACATTAAAACCATTAACTTAACAAATAAATAATATTCAACTCTATAGAACTATCACTAACTAACAAACAAAATAAAATTATACTGTGCAGAAATATCACAAACTAATAAACTATATAATCATCATAAATATCACTAACGTATTGAGATTTAAATAGTCAATGTGTATAAAGACTTTCAATAAAAAAATATATATAAAGGTAAAAAATAGACAAACACCACTGTATACATATCGACCGTCGTCTATAAAAATATCCTATGACCTGACCCCTCAGGTGAACACTGTAAAAATAAAAAAATAGAAACAATAAACAAATATAATTTTTTTTGTCACCTAACATTACTAAAAGTGCAACAGCAAGCTATCAAAAAAGGCATATGCCCCCCAAAAATAGTACCAATCTGTCATGGCATGTCGAATAGGTTCTGAGGAGCTGGGTGGGGGGGTGCAGCGGAAGAGGCAGTAGCTGTGGAAAAGAAGGAGTCAGCCGAGGAGGAGAGGGAGGATGGAGTAGGAGGAGGAGAAGAAGAAGAGGCAGGCCTGCATGCCATCCATGGCGGTAACGCCAAATCTACACGGGTGCCACAGGTTACATGCTTGATGGCCGTCAGAAGGGTCACCCAGTGGGCAGTAAAAGTTATGTACCTTCCCTGCCCGTGTTTGCTAGACCACGTGTCTGTGGTCAGATGTATCTTGGCACCGACACTGTGTGCCAGGGATACATTCACTTGCCGCTGAACGTGGCCATATAGCTCTGGGATACCCTTCTGGGAGAAATATTTCCTTTCCGGGGACCTTCCATTGCGGTGTGCCAATGGCCACAAATTTTCTAAAGGCCTCCAAGTCCACCAGTTTATATCGCAGTAGTTGACGGGCTAGCAGTTCTGACAAGAGAGCGGTCATCCGTTGGGCAAGAGGGTTATCCGGCGTCATCATCTTTTTACGCTCGAACATTTGGGCCATGGAAGCCTGCCTTTTGCCAGATGAACACGACAAAGGCACGGTAAAAGGTGGAGGACAAATGGGAGGAGACAGAGAAGAGTCAAGACGTGGAGCGCCGGAAGTGTGGCTTTGTGGGTTCTGACAGCGTTGCTCGCACTGGGCTCGGTGATGGGAGGCCAGGTGCCTTCTTAATTCGGTCATCCCTAGGTGAGTGTTGGGCTTACCGCGACTTATGCGTTGACAGCACAGGCTGCAGATGGCAACACTATTATCAGCAACGGACACATAAAAAAAAAAGCCCACACCGTGGAGCCATGTGCCGGCGTCCTGGGCGTGCAAGATGTGACAGTAAAGAGTCCATAGTCTCACTGCTCTTACAGTAAAGAGTCCATAGTCTCACCGCTCTTACAGTAAAGAGTCCATAGTCTCACCGCTCTTACAGTAAAGAGTCCATAGTCTGACCGCTCTTACAGTAAAGAGTCAATAGTCTGACCGCTCTTACAGTAAAGAGTCAATAGTCTCACCGCTCTTACAGTAAAGAGTCCATAGTCTCACCGCTCTTACAGTAAAGAGTCAATAGTCTGACCGCTCTTACAGTAAAGAGTCAATAGTCTCACCGCTCTTACAGTAAAGAGTCCATAGTCTCACCGCTCTTACCGTAAAGAGTCCATAGTCTCACCGCTCTTACAGTATAGAGTCCATAGTCTCACCGCTCTTACAGTAAAGAGTCCATAGTCTCACCGCTCTTACAGTAAAGAGTCCATAGTCTCACTGCTCTTACAGTATAGAGTCCATAGTCTCACTGCTCTTACAGTAAAGAGTCCCCCAGTCTCACTGCTCTTACAGTATAGAGTCCATAGTCTCACCGCTCTTACAGTAAAGAGTCCATAGTCTCACTGCTCTTACAGTATAGAGTCCATAGTCTCCCTGCTCTTACAGTATATAGTCCATAGTCTCACTGCTCTTACAGTATATAGTCCATAGTCTCACCGCTCTTACAGTAAAGAGTCCATAGTCTCACCGCTCTTACAGTAAAGAGTCCATAGTCTCACTGCTCTTACAGTATAGAGTCCATAGTCTCACTGCTCTTACAGTATAGAGTCCATAGTCTCACTGCTCTTACAGTATAGAGTCCATAGTCTCACTGCTCTTACAGTATAGAGTCCATAGTCTCACTGCTCTTACAGTACAGAGTCCATAGTCTCACCGCTCTTACAGTAAAGAGTCCATAGTCTCACCGCTCTTACAGTAAAGAGTCCATAGTCTCACCGCTCTTACAGTATAGAGTCCATAGTCTCACTGCTCTTACAGTAAAGAGTCCCCCAGTCTCACTGCTCTTACAGTAAAGAGTCAATAGTCTCACTGCTCTTACAGTATAGAGTCCATAGTCTCACCGCTCTTACAGTAAAGAGTCCATAGTCTCACTGCTCTTACAGTATAGAGTCCATAGTCTCCCTGCTCTTACAGTATATAGTCCATAGTCTCACCGCTCTTACAGTATAGAGTCCATAGTCTCACTGCTCTTACAGTAAAGAGTCCATAGTCTGACCGCTCTTACAGTAAAGAGTCAATAGTCTGACCGCTCTTACAGTAAAGAGTCCATAGTCTGACCGCTCTTACAGTAAAGAGTCCATAGTCTCACTGCTCTTACAGTATAGAGTCCATAGTCTCACTGCTCTTACAGTAAAGAGTCCATAGTCTCACTGCTCTTACAGTATAGAGTCCATAGTCTCTCTGCTCTTACAGTATAGAGTCCATAGTCTCACTGCTCTTACAGTAAAGAGTCCATAGTCTCACTGCTCTTACAGTATAGAGTCCATAGTCTCACTGCTCTTACAGTAAAGAGTCCATAGTCTCACTGCTCTTACAGTAAAGAGTCCATAGTCTCACTGCTCTTACAGTATAGAGTCCATAGTCTCTCTGCTCTTACAGTATAGAGTCCATAGTCTCACTGCTCTTACAGTAAAGAGTCCATAGTCTCACTGCTCTTACAGTAAAGAGTCCATAGTCTCACTGCTCTTACAGTATAGAGTCCATAGTCTCACTGCTCTTACAGTATAGAGTCCATAGTCTCACTGCTCTTACAGTAAAGAGTCCATAGTCTCACTGCTCTTACAGTAAAGAGTCCATAGTCTCACTGCTCTTACAGTACAGAGTCCATAGTCTCACTGCTCTTACAGTAAAGAGTCCATAGTCTCACTGCTCTTACAGTATAGAGTCCATAGTCTCACTGCTCTTACAGTATAGAGTCCATAGTCTCACTGCTCTTACAGTATAGAGTCCATAGTCTCACTGCTCTTACAGTATAGAGTCCATAGTCTCACTGCTCTTACAGTACAGAGTCCATAGTCTCACTGCTCTTACAGTATAGAGTCCATAGTCTCACTGCTCTTACAGTATAGAGTCCATAGTCTCACTGCTCTTACAGTAAAGAGTCCATAGTCTCACTGATCTTACAGTATAGAGTCCATAGTCTCACTGCTCTTACAGTAAAGAATCCTCTTCTATGTTTGTGTACAAACCTTCTTTCCTCCAGACGCAGAGGATGTCCCCTCATCACAGTCACAGTCCTGGGGATAAATAGATGATGGGAGTGATCTCTGTACTGACCCCTGATATATTTATAGTTATTTGATCTCCACTTAGTCGTCTATTTTTCTAATGTGAATAACCCAAATGTTGATAATCTTTCAGGGTCCTGTAGTTGCCCCATTCCAGTTATTACTTTAGTTGCCCTCCTCTGAACCCTCTCTAGCTCTGCTATGTCTGCCTTGTTCAGAGGAGGCCAAAACTGTACATAGTCCTCCATGCACGGTCTGACTAGTGATGTGTAAAGTGGTAGGACTATGTTCTCATCACCGACATCTATGCCCCTTTTTATGCAACCCAGTATCTTATTGGCCTTGGCAGCAGCTGCCTGACACTGGTTTCTACAGCTTAGTTTGCTGTTCACTAAAATTCCTAGGTCATTTTCCATGTCAATGTTACCCAGTGTTTTACCATTTAGTATGTACAGGTGACTTGCATTATTCCTCTCCATGTGCAAAACCTTACATTTGTCAGTGTTAAACCTCATCTGCCACTTATCTGCCCGAGCCTCCAATCTATCTAGATCCATCTGTAGCATGTATACTGTCCTCTGTAGTATATATACAGTATACTGTCCTCTGGAAAACATTGAAAGTGTCCCCAAGTGCAGTCACAAAAACCATCAAGCGCTACAAAGAAACTGGCTCACATGCGGACCGCCCCAGGAAAGGAAGACCAAGAGTCACCTCTGCTGCGGAGGAGAAGTTCATCCGAGTCACCAGCCTCAGAAATCGCAGGTTAACAGCAGCTCAGATTAGAGACCAGGTCAATGCCACCCAGAGTTCTAGCAGCAGACACATCTCTAGAACAACTGTTAGGAGGAGACTGTGTGAATCAGGCCTTCATGGTAGAAGATCTGCTAGGAAACCACTGCTAAGGACAGGCAACAAGCAGAAGAGACTTGTTTGGGCTAAAGAACACAAGGAATGGACATTAGACCAGTGGAAATCTGTGCTTTGGTCGGATGAGTCCAAATTTGAGATCTTTGGTTCCAACCACCGTGTCTTTGTGCGACGCAGAAAAGGTGAACGGATGGACTCTACATGCCTGGTTCCCACCGTGAAGCATGGAGGAGGTGGTGTGATGGTGTGGGGGGGGGGCTTTGCTGGTCACACTGTTGGGGATTTATTCAAAATTGAAGGCATACTGAACCAGCATGGCTACCACAGCATCTTGCAGCGGCATGCTATTCCATCCGGTTTGCGTTTAGTTGGACCGTCATTTATTTTTCAACAGGACAATGACCCCAAACACACCTCCAGGCTGTGTAAGGGCTATGTGACCATGAAGGAGAGTGATGGGGTGCTGCGCCAGATGACCTGGCCTCCACAGTCACCGGACCTGAACCCAATCGAGATGGTTTGGGGTGAGCTGGACCGCAGAGTGAAGGCAAAAGGGCCAACAAGTGCTAAGCATCTCTGGGAACTCCTTCAAGACTGTTAGAAGACCATTTCAGGTGACTACCTCTGGAAGCTCATCAAGAGAATGCCAAGAGTGTGCAAAGCAGTAATCAAAGCAAAAGGCGGCTACTGTGAAGAACCTAGAATATGACATATTTTCAGTTGTTTCACACTTTTTTGTTATGTATATAATTCCACATGTGATAATTCATAGTTTTGATGCCTTCAGTGCGAATCTACAATTGTCATAGTCATGAAAATAAAGAAAACTCTTTGAATGAGAAGGTCTGTGCAAACTTTTGGTCTGTACTGTGTATATACAGTATACTCTGCTCTGTAGTATATATATACAGTATTCTGTCCTCTGTAGTATATATTCTGTATACTGTCCTCTGTAGTATATATATATATATATATATATATATATATACAGTATACTGTCCTCTAGTATATATGCAGTATACTGTCCTCTGTAGTATATATTCTGTATACTGTCCTCTGTAATATATATACAGTATACTGTCCTCTGTAGTATATATACAGTATACTGTCCTCTGTAGTATATATTCTGTATACTGTCCTCTGTAGTATATATACAGTATACTGTCCTCTGTAGTATATATACAGTATACTGTCCTCTGTAGTATATATATATACATTATACTGTGCTCTGTAGTATATATACAGTATACTGTGCTCTGTAGTATATATACAGTATACTGTCCTCTAATGTATATATACAGTATACTGTCCTCTGTAGTATATATATATACAGTATACTGTCCACTGTAGTATATATATATATATATACATTATACTGTGCTCTGTAGTATATATTCTGTATACTGTCCTCTGTAGTATATATACAGTATATTGTCCTCTGTAGTATATATATATATATATATATATATAGTATACTGTCCTCTAGTATATATACAGTAGTGTCTTCTGTAGTATATATATATACAGTATACTGTCCTCTTCCGTGTCAATTACTTTACACATTTTATTGTCATCTGAAATAATTTTACTGTGCAAGCCTTCTACAAGATCATTTATAAATATATTGAAGAGGATAGGGCCCAGTACTGACCCCTGAGGTACCCAATCCATGTGTGTACTATTAACCCTTTAAGGACCATATCATTTCTAGCAAATCTGACGTATCTACTTTATGTGGTGATAATCTTATAATGCTTTTACTTATCCAGGCCATTCTGAGATTGTTTTCACATCACATATTGTCAAAAAATTTCATTTTTAAATACCAAATTTACCAAAAATGTTGAAAAATCAGCAACTTTCCAAATTTCAATTTCTCTACTTTTATTTTAGTAATAACTCCAAAAATAGTTACTACTTTACATTCCCCATATGTCTACTTCATGTTTGGAAAATTTTGTGAATGCCATTTAATTTTTTGGAGACGTTAGGCTTAGAAGTTTAGAAGCAAATCTTGACATTTTTCTGAAAATTTCTAAAACCCACTTTTTAACCTCCCTGGCGGTATGATTATGTCAGGAATTTTGTTCCAAAAGCGGTACCATTTTTTTGCATGGAAATTTGGTGTTATGTATTGTAGGCCTGCAATTCTTACTTAAACCTGACCAAAGAAGACTCTAGTGGACCTCTCAGATGTGATAAAGTTCGAAAAAATAAAATCATGAGTTATAATCTAATAAATAATATAATTTTATTCAGTAATGTAATAAATAATGAAATTTTTCAAACAAAAGAAAATTCAGTAAACATCCTGGGTGTGGTAAATTTTGAAACATGGGACTGCACATAGACCAACGTCACAATCAGGGCAATGGAACCTGGTTTCCTTTCGGATTTTTTTTCCATATGTCCTCCTTACTCACCGGTTCCCATTTTCTGGTTCTGGAAAACTTGCTGTGCAGAGTAGTGGATTGCTGCTCTTTGTAGCGGTTTGTCTCCGTGACAATCTTTTCAATGACGTCATCCGTCAGAAATAATTTTAGGTACGCCAAAGGATCATTGTGATCAACGTCTACCTTCATCCCAGGCGATCCTGTAAACGGGAATCTTGGCGGTGGGACTGCATCCATACCGCAATCAATAGGGCACCAAGTGCGCACCTCACTGAGCTCAAGTGCAGATTCGTCGCTGTCGCCACTTCTCTGGTCAGTGTCAGAGTCGGATGACGAATCTTTCCACGAATCGCTATCGCTGTCGCTCAATTCTGCGAGGGGCTCTGTGTCGCTGTCGCTTATCTGATCCAAACCCGCTTTGGTGATGCTAAAGTGACGCTTTGATGCCATGGTAAAAAATATATATTTTCTTTGCTTAGAAAAAACAGCTAAAAGGGCAGCCAGGGCAGTGTAGAATGATCAGATGTCAAATCTGTCAAATCGGAGGTGATACAGTGTAATCTGACAGGACTGTATCACCTAACTTTATGTGTGTGTTTGACTTTTATACAATGTATCTTTTTTGAATCTCCCGCCCAGTTCCGCCTCTGTGAGGCGCTGCAGGCTCACAGAGACGGAACCAGGAAGAGAGATGAGACATCCGCCGGGGCTCTCACCGGCGATCACAGCAAGGAACATTGCTGGATCGCCGGGATTAGGTAAGGACACCCGCTGCTCCCTCTGCAATGTACCCCGAGCGTGACTTGGGGTTACCGCTTCTGGCAGCGAAAATTAACCCCGAGTCACGCTCGGGGATACCGCTAGGCAGGTTAAGGACCAGTTCAGGTCTGACGTCACGTTGTGACTGAAACCACCCAAATATGACCCCATTTTATAAACTACACCCCTCTTATTAAAAACTGATTTTACAAACTTTGGTAACACTTTAGGTGTTCCACAAGAATTAAAGGAAAATGGAGATGAAATTTCAGAATTTCACTTTTTTGGCAGATTTTCCATTTTAATCCATTTTTCCAATAGCAAAGCAAGGGTTAACAGCCAAACAAAAGTCAATATTTATCGCCCTCATTCTGTAGTTTATAGAAACGCCCCATTTGTGGTCGAAAACTGCTGTACGGGCACAGGGCAGGGCGCAGAAGGAAAGGAACACCATTTGGTTTTTGGAGGGCAGATTTCACTGGTATCATTTTAAGTTGCCATGTCACATTTGTAGCCCCCCTGAGCACCCTGTGACGAATACCGTACCCCGGACATCAAAAAACGTAGAGCCAGTGAGAAACGGTATGGTCGGTGGTTACCAAGACGTGACGTTACGCCGTCCCTGAGGAGCAGGTAAGGTCAGCTTGGTACAGTGTTCACAGACTCCTCCTGTCCGCACGGGCACAGAGAGGCAACAAGCTGAGGTAGCCTTTCACTGCCCCAGTGAAACAGCGCTTTCTCATCCCGGGTATACTGCCACCATTCTCTTGTTTGATAAAGGCCTGGTCCGGTAATGGGATTATATAGGGTAAGAAACCAAACCATGATAGCGTATTCCTAGGCCTAAACACAGACGTGGGGATTGGTGATCGAGATACCAGAACAGCGCAAGATTAAATTATATATTTAATTGCCTTAAGGGCTCACTAGACATAACACAATATACACAGAAAATATATACAGGGGTCTAAGTGGAACACAGATGGCATGGTACAAACAGGGTTAAGCAGAACAAAAAGGTGAGTTTACCAGGTATATAAGTCCTTTGGGTTGTGATGAGTTCTTAGCTGTATTCACATGGGAAGCAGTGATGTCAGCAGGTTGCAGGTCCCTCTAAACACATGGCACGATGTGACCTTTTCAGAGAAAAGACATGCCCGCTTGCTGGCACAAGCCTTTTAACCTGTAGCCAGCCCCTCCCCTCCTGGCCTCTGGGAGGGGTCCACTCCCCCTCTGCTGAGGCTGGCAGAAAATGAGCCACATAGCTCATGGCTCCAGACCAGAATGTCGCAGGGAGGTGGTTCTGGGACCTATGGGTCCGCCTGGGCTCCGGCTACCAGTAGAGTCCAAGCATGGTACCGTTATTTGGTTTCTGTGGGGAGATATGTACATCTCTCCTCCCTCGCATCCCACCACCAAACTATGAACACTGGCCTGTTCATTGTGGCCACAGGGACACAAATATGCATCTGGTTTATGTCTATGATGGACGGGCAATTC
Source organism: Bufo gargarizans (assembly GCF_014858855.1). Lineage (NCBI taxonomy): Eukaryota > Metazoa > Chordata > Amphibia > Anura > Bufonidae > Bufo > Bufo gargarizans. Next base: position 455,062,349 of record NC_058083.1, read on the forward strand.
ATAATTCCTTATGAATCACCGGTTCCATGATGTCTGATAATGTTCATTGAACTGGGGAATGACCTAGACCCCCTGCAGGGAAGTTATTCCTGTTCCATTAGCTGGGTTCCTGGCTGGCTGAATGAAGGTGAGAAATGTAAACAAAGGTGAACTGCTAGAGCAGGGATGCTCAACCTGCGGCCCTGCAGATATTGTAAAACTACAACTCCCACCATGCTCTTCTGTAGGCTGATAGGTGTAGGCTGTCCAGGAATTATGGGAGTTGTAGTTTTGCAACAGCTGGAGAGCCGTAGGTTGAGCATGACTGTGCTAGAGGCTCTCTGCCATTTGGCTGGGCTTTGAAGCAGGGTCCCTCTGCTATCTGACAGCAGATGGCTGGTGTGGGAACATGGCTGACATTGAACAATAATCCATATTCCTCACACACCTGAACTGAGAACCCCCTCATCTGACAACCTTGTGTCAGATCAAGGCTAGCTCCATGCACTCTTCCATCTAGCCCGCTTTCTAACTGTTACCCAGCTAACTACCTCATTTTCCTGAGCCTCCTCACTACCACACTCCCCCTCATCTACCCCATGGAGTGCTTGATTAGTGCGATTCCAAACAGGCAATTTGCTCACATTTTGAACAAAGATATGAAAAAGGCTGTTCCAGGACTGCAGACATTAGACAAGACGTTCACTGGACGGCGCAGGCAATAATGGGCACATACTTATAGGGATTACTCAAGAAGAGAGAATACAATACAGTGCAGTGATAAGCAACTGTAGTCCCTCCTAAAGTCCCTGAATCTGAAGTCATGTAATGTACAGTCGCACACCTATTACAAACACATACTTGAAATGAAACCCGCGAAAGCTCACAAACTCACATTGTTGGACTGCTTGTATAAGTGCAGCTCTCAAACCAGTCTGCTTTTTTTCCTCTGGATTCAAAAGATATTGAATAAAAGAAAATAAAAAAAATCCATGTTGAGCACTGCCAGGTTATACATGGAACAGACAGGATCAGAAGCAGTGGAGCACTGCCAGGCTATACATGGAACATACAGGATCAGAAGCAGTGGAGCACTGCCAGGCTATACATGGAACAGACAGGATCAGAAGCAGTGGAGTACTGCCAGGCTATACATGGAACAGACAGGATCAGAAGCAGTGGAGCACTGCCAGGCTATACATGGAACATACAGGATCAGAAGCAGTGGAGCACTGCCAGGCTATACATGGAACAGACAGGATCAGAAGCAGTGGAGCACTGCCAGGCTATACATGGAACATACAGGATCAGAAGCAGTGGAGCACTGCCAGGCTATACATGGAACAGACAGGATCAGAAGCAGTGGAGCACTGCCAGGCTATACATGGAACAGACAGGATCAGAAGCAGTGGAGTACTGCCAGGCTATACATGGAACAGACAGGATCAGAAGCAGTGGAGCACTGCCAGGCTATACATGAAACAGACAGGATCAGAAGCAGTGGAGCGCTGCCAGGCTATACATGACACAGACAGGATCAGAAGCAGTGGAGCACTGCCAGGCTATACATGGAACAGACAGGATCAGAAGCAGTGGAGTCACTGCCAGGCTATACATGGAACAGACAGGATCAGAAGCAGTGGAGCACTGCCAGGCTATACATGAACAGACAGGATCAGAAGCAGTAGAGCACTGCCAGGCTATACATGGAACAGGCAGGAAGCAAGTGGAGCACTGCCAGGCTATACATGGAACAGACTAGGATCAGAAGCAGTGGAGCACTGCCAGGCTATACATGGAACAGACGGATCAGAAGCAGTAGGAGCACTGCCAGGCTATACATGGAACAGACAGGATCAGAAGCAGTGGAGCTACTGCCAGGCTAGACATGGAACAGACAGGATCAGAAGCAGTGGAGCACTGCCAGGCTATACATGAAACAGACAGGATCAGAAGCAGTGGAGCACTGCCAGGCTAGACATGGAACAGACAGGATCAGAAGCAGTGGAGCACTGCCAGGCTAGACATGGAACAGACAGGATCAGAAGCAGTGGAGCACTGCCAGGCTATACATGGAACAGACAGGATCAGAAGCAGTGGAGCACTGCCAGGCTATACATGGAACAGACAGGATCAGAAGCAGTGGAGCACTGCCAGGCTATACATGGAACAGACAGGATCAGAAGCAGTGGAGCACTGCCAGGCTATACATGGAACAGACAGGATCAGAAGCAGTGGAGCACTGCCAGGCTATACATGGAACAGACAGGATCAGAAGCAGTGGAGCACTGCCAGGCTATACATGGAACAGACAGGATCAGAAGCAGTGGAGCACTGCCAGGCTATACATGGAACAGACAGGATCAGAAGCAGTGGAGCACTGCCAGTCTATACATGGAACAGACAGGATCAGAAGCAGTGGAGCACTGCCAGGCTATACATGGAACAGACAGGATCAGAAGCAGTGGAGCACTGCCAGGCTATACATGGAACAGACAGGATCAGAAGCAGTAGAGCACTGCCAGGCTAGTACATGGAACAGACAGGATCAGAAGCAGTGGAGCACTGCCAGGCTAGACATGGAACAGACAGGATCAGAAGCAGTTGAGCACTGCCAGGCTATACATGGAACAGACAGGATCAGAAGCAGTAGAGCACTGCCAGGCTATACATGGAACAGACAGGATCAGAAGCAGTGGAGCACTGCCAGACTATACATGGAACAGGCAGGATCAGAAGCAGTGGAGCACTGCCAGGCTATACATGGAACAGACAGGATCAGAAGCAGTGGAGCACTGCCAGGCTATACATGGAACAGACAGGATCAGAAGCAGTAGAGCACTGCCAGGCTATACATGGACAGACAGGATCAGAAACAGTGGAGCACTGCCAGGCTATACATGGAACAGACAGGATCAGAAGCAGTGGAGCACTGCCAGGCTATACATGGAACAGACAGGATCAGAAGCAGTAGAGCACTGCCAGGCTATACATGGAACAGACAGGATCAGAAGCAGTTACACTGCCAGGCTATACATGGAACAGACAGGATCAGAAGCAGTGAAGCACTGCCAGGCTATACATGGAACAGACAGGATCAGAAGCAGTAGAGCACTGCCAGGCTATACATGGAACAGACAGGATCAGAAGCAGTTACACTTCCAGGCTATACATGGAACAGACAGGATCAGAAGCAGTGGAGCACTGCCAGGCTATACATGGAACAGACAGGATCAGAAGCAGTGGAGCACTGCCAGGCTATACATGGAACAGACAGGATCAGAGGCAGTGGAGCACTGCCAGGCTAGACATGGAACAGACAGGATCAGAAGCAGTTACACTGCCAGGCTATACATGGAACAGACAGGATCAGAAGCAGTTACACTTCCAGGCTATACATGGAACAGACAGGATCAGAAGCAGTGGAGCACTGCCAGGCTATACATGGAACAGACAGGATCAGAAGCAGTAGAGCACTGCCAGGCTATACATGGAACAGACAGGATCAGAAGCAGTTACACTTCCAGGCTATACATGGAACAGACAGGATCAGAAGCAGTGGAGCACTGCCAGGCTATACATGGAACAGACAGGATCAGAAGCAGTGGAGCACTGCCAGGCTATACATGGAACAGACAGGATCAGAAGCAGTGGAGCACTGCCAGGCTATACATGGAACAGACAGGATCAGAAGCAGTGGAGCACTGCCAGACTATACATGGAACAGACAGGATCAGAAGCAGTGGAGCACTGCCAGACTATACATGGAACAGACAGGATCAGAAGCAGTAGAGCACTGCCAGGCTATACATGGTGCAGACAGGAGCAGAAGCAGCGGAGCACTGCCAGGCTATACATGGAACAGACAGGATCAGAAGCAGTGGAGCACTGCCAGGCGATACATGGAACAGACAGGATCAGAAGCAGTGGAGCACTGCCAGGCTATACATGGAACAGACAGGATCAGAAGCAGTTACACTGCCAGGCTATACATGGAACAGACAGGATCAGAAGCAGTAGAGCACTGCCAGGCTATACATGGAACAGACAGGATCAAAAGCAGTGGAGCACTGCCAGGCTATACATGGAACAGACAGGATCAGAAGCAGTTACACTGCCAGGCTATACATGGAACAGACAGGGTCAGAAGCAGTAGAGCACTGCCAGACTATACATGGAACAGGCAGGATCAGAAGCAGTGGAGCACTGCCAGGCAATACATGGAACAGACAGGATCAGAAGCAGTAGAGCACTGCCAGGCTATACATGGAACAGACAGGATCAGAAGCAGTTACACTGCCAGGCTATACATAGAACAGACAGGATCAGAAGCAGTGGAGCACTGCCAGGCTATACATGGAACAGACAGGATCAGAAGCAGTTACACTGCCAGGCTAGTGTCACCACCAGACATCTGAGAAGCTCTGACAGACGTCCTTCAGAACCTCCTCCGTGAGGTCCCTTTTGTTTTGCTTTCATTTTCTCATCTCGTTAGCCTCTCTCAGCTGTCAAGTAGTTGCACTGATTGCATCCCTTTAAATCCCTTCCCATACTGCATCACTTTGCGGTTTATATTCCATCCTGGAGTGTGTGCATGCTGATCCTACTTCTGAGTCTTCTACAGATAAGTTTTGTTCGTTCATTTGTGTTTTTCTGTTTGCTGGATCCCAGGTGACCCTGACTCCCTCCGTATCAAGTGTAGGTAGCCGGTGGTCATGTCCCCTCACTATTATAGGGTGTTCAGGTGTTATACAGTCGAGGTACGAGGATATGCGATCATCTACCATTGGGATCTTCGCATAAGCTGAGCAGTTAGGGAGAGAGCCAGGTCTCATGCAGGGCTCTCCCTTTTGTTCCTTAGTTTTGGATCCAGTCAGTCGGATCTTCCTTTTGTGTCTTCTAGTTTCCTGTACACCTTCCGTGACAGCTAGACATGGAACAGACAGGATCAGAAGCAGTGGAGCACTGCCAGGCTATACATGGAACAGACAGGATCAGAAGCAGTTACACTGCCAGGCTATACATGGAACAGACAGGATCAGAAGCAGTTACACTTCCAGGCTATACATGGAACAGACAGGATCAGAAGCAGTGGAGCACTGCCAGGCTATACATGGAACAGACAGGATCAGAAGCAGTAGAGCACTGCCAGGCTATACATGGAACAGACAGGATCAGAAGCAGTTACACTGCCAGGCTATACATGGAGCAGACAGGATCAGAAGCAGTTACACTGCCAGGCTATACATGGAACAGACAGGATCAGAAGCAGTTACACTGCCAGGCTATACATGGAACAGACAGGATCAGAAGCAGTAGAGCACTGCCAGGCTATACATGGAACAGACAGGATCAGAAGCAGTTACACTTCCAGGCTATACATGGAACAGACAGGATCAGAAGCAGTAGAGCACTGCCAGGCTATACATGGAACAGACTGGATCAGAAGCAGTGGAGCACTGCCAGGCTAGACATGACACAGACAGGATCAGAAGCAGTGGAGCACTGCCAGGCTAAACATGGAACAGACAGGATCAAAAACAGTGGAGCACTGCCAGGCTATACATGGAACAGACAGGATCAGAAGCAGTAGAGCACTGCCAGGCTATACATGGAACAGACTGGATCAGAAGCAGTGGAGCACTGCCAGGCTAGACATGACACAGACAGGATCAGAAGCAGTGGAGTACTGCCAGGCTAGACATGGAACAGACAGGATCAAAAACAGTGGAGCACTGCCAGGCTATACATGGAACAGACAGGATCAGAAGCAGTAGAGCACTGCCAGGCTATACATGGAACAGACAGGATCAGAAGCAGTGGAGCACTGCCAGGCTAGACATGGAACAGACAGGATCAGAAGCAGTAAAGCACTGCCAGGCTATACATGGAACAGACAGGATCAGAAGCAGTGGAGCACTGCCAGGCTAGACATGGAGCAGACAGGATCAGAAGCAGTGGAGCACTGCCAGGCTATACATGAAACAGATGGGATCAGAAGCAGTGGAGCACTGCCAGGCTATACATGGAACAGACAGGATCAGAAGCAGTTACACTGCCAGGCTATACATGGAACAGACAGGATGAGAAGCAGTTACACTGCCAGGCTATACATGGAGCAGACAGGATCAGAAGCAGTTACACTGCCAGGCTATACATGGAACAGACAGGATCAGAAGCAGTTACACTGCCAGGCTATACATGGGACAGACAGGATCAGAAGCAGTTACACTGCCAGGCTATACATGGGACAGACAGGATCAGAAGCAGTTACACTGCCAGGCTATACATGGAACAGACAGGATCAGAAGCAGTGGAGCACTGCCAGGCTATACATGGGACAGACAGGATCAGAAGCAGTTACACTGCCAGGCTATACATGGTGCAGACAGGATCAGAAACAGTGGAGCACTGCCAGGCTAGACATGGAACAGACAGGATCAGAAGCAGTAGAGCACTGCCAGGCTATACATGGAACAGACAGGATCAGAAGCAGTGGAGCACTGCCAGGCTATACATGGAACAGACAGGATCAGAAGCAGTGGAGCACTGCCAGGCTATACATGGAACAGACAGGATCAGTTGCAGTGGAGCACTGACAGGCTATACATGGAACTGACAGGATCAGAAGCAGTGGAGCACTGCCAGGCTATACATTGAACAGACAGGGTCACAAGCAGTTGGGCACTGACAGGCTATACATGGAACAGACAGGATCAGAAGCAGTGGAGAACTGTCAGGCTATACATGGAACATACAGGATCAGAAGCAGTGGAGCACTGCCAGGCTAGACATGGAACAGACAGGATCAGAAGCAGTGGAGCGCTGCCAGGCTATACATGGAACAGACAGGATCAGAAGCAGTGGAGCACTGCCAGGCTATACATGGAACAGACAGGATCAGAAGCAGTGGAGCACTGCCAGGCTATACATGGAACAGACAGGATCAGAAGCAGTTGGGCACTGACAGGCTATTCATGGAACAGACAGGATCAGAAGCAGTTACACTGCCAGGCTATACATGGAACAGACAGGATCAGAAGCAGTGGAGCACTGCCAGGCTATACATGGAACAGACAGGATCAGAAGCAGTTACACTGCCAGGCTATACATGGAACAGACAGGATCAGAAGCAGTGGAGCACTGCCAGGCTATACATGGAACAGACTGGATCAGAAGCAGTTACACTGCCAGGCTATACATGGGACAGACAGGATCAGAAGCAGTGGAGCACTGCCAGGCTATACATGGAACAGACAGGATCAGAAGCAGTGGAGCACTGCCAGGCTATACATGGAACAGACAGGATCAGAAACAGTGGAGCACTGCCAGGCTAGACATGGAACAGACAGGATCAGAAGGAGTAGAGCACTGCCAGGCTATACATGGAACAGACAGGATCAGAAGGAGTAGAGCACTGCCAGGCTATACATGGAACAGACAGGATCAGAAGCAGTTACACTGCAAGGCTATACATGGAACAGACAGGATCAGAAGCAGTTACACTGCCAGGCTATACATGGAACAGACAGGATCAGAAGCAGTGCAGCACTGCCAGGCTATACATGGAGCAGACAGGATCAGAAGCAGATACACTGCCAGGCTATACATGGAACAGACAGGATCAGAAGCAGTGGAGCACTGCCAGGCTATACATGGAACAGACAGGATCAGATGCAGTGGAGCACTGCCAGGCTATACATGGAACAGACAGGATCACAAGCAGTGGAGCACTGCCAGGCTATACATGGTGCAGACAGGATCAGAAGCAGTGGAGCACTGCCAGGCTAGACATGGAACAGACAGGATCAGAAGGAGTAGAGCACTGCCAGGCTATACATGGAACAGACAGGATCAGAAGGAGTAGAGCACTGCCAGGCTATACATGGAACAGACAGGATCAGAAGCAGTTACACTGCAAGGCTATACATGGAACAGACAGGATCAGAAGCAGTTACACTGCCAGGCTATACATGGAACAGACAGGATCAGAAGCAGTAGAGCACTGCCAGGCTATACATGAAACAGACAGGATCAGAAGCAGTGGAGCACTGCCAGGCTATACATGGAACAGACAGGATCAGATGCAGTGGAGCACTGCCAGGCTATACATGGAACAGACAGGATCACAAGCAGTGGAGCACTGCCAGGCTATACATGGTGCAGACAGGATCAGAAGCAGTGGAGCACTGCCAGGCTATACATGGTGCAGACAGGATCAGAAGCAGTAGAGCACTGCCAGGCTATACATGGAACAGACAGGATCAGATGCAGTGGAGCACTGCCAGGCTATACATGGAACAGACAGGATCACAAGCAGTGGAGCACTGCCAGGCTATACATGGTGCAGACAGGATCAGAAGCAGTGGAGCACTGCCAGGCTATACATGGTGCAGACAGGATCAGAAGCAGTAGAGCACTGCCAGGCTATACATGAAACAGACAGGATCAGAAGCAGTGGAGCACTGCCAGGCTATACATGGAACAGACAGGATCAGATGCAGTGGAGCACTGCCAGGCTATACATGGAACAGACAGGATCACAAGCAGTGGAGCACTGCCAGGCTATACATGGTGCAGACAGGATCAGAAGCAGTGGAGCACTGCCAGGCTATACATGGTGCAGACAGGATCAGAAGCAGTAGAGCACTGCCAGGCTATACATGGAACAGACAGGATCAGAAGCAGTGGAGCACTGCCAGGCTATACATGGAACAGACAGGATCAGAAGCAGTGGAGCACTGCCAGGCTATACATGGAACAGACAGGATCAGAAGCAGTTACATTGCAAGGCTATACATGGAACAGACAGGATCAGAAGGAGTAGAGCACTGCCAGGCTATACATGGAACAGACAGGATCAGAAGCAGTTACACTGCAAGGCTATACATGGAACAGACAGGATCAGAAGCAGTTACACTGCCAGGCTATACATGGAACAGACAGGATCAGAAGCAGTGCAGCACTGCCAGGCTATACATGGAGCAGACAGGATCAGAAGCAGATACACTGCCAGGCTATACATGGAACAGACAGGATCAGAAGCAGTGGAGCACTGCCAGGCTATACATGGAACAGACAGGATCAGATGCAGTGGAGCACTGCCAGGCTATACATGGAACAGACAGGATCACAAGCAGTGGAGCACTGCCAGGCTATACATGGTGCAGACAGGATCAGAAGCAGTGGAGCACTGCCAGGCTAGACATGGAACAGACAGGATCAGAAGGAGTAGAGCACTGCCAGGCTATACATGGAACAGACAGGATCAGAAGGAGTAGAGCACTGCCAGGCTATACATGGAACAGACAGGATCAGAAGCAGTTACACTGCAAGGCTATACATGGAACAGACAGGATCAGAAGCAGTTACACTGCCAGGCTATACATGGAACAGACAGGATCAGAAGCAGTAGAGCACTGCCAGGCTATACATGAAACAGACAGGATCAGAAGCAGTGGAGCACTGCCAGGCTATACATGGAACAGACAGGATCAGATGCAGTGGAGCACTGCCAGGCTATACATGGAACAGACAGGATCACAAGCAGTGGAGCACTGCCAGGCTATACATGGTGCAGACAGGATCAGAAGCAGTGGAGCACTGCCAGGCTATACATGGTGCAGACAGGATCAGAAGCAGTAGAGCACTGCCAGGCTATACATGGAACAGACAGGATCAGATGCAGTGGAGCACTGCCAGGCTATACATGGAACAGACAGGATCACAAGCAGTGGAGCACTGCCAGGCTATACATGGTGCAGACAGGATCAGAAGCAGTGGAGCACTGCCAGGCTATACATGGTGCAGACAGGATCAGAAGCAGTAGAGCACTGCCAGGCTATACATGAAACAGACAGGATCAGAAGCAGTGGAGCACTGCCAGGCTATACATGGAACAGACAGGATCAGATGCAGTGGAGCACTGCCAGGCTATACATGGAACAGACAGGATCACAAGCAGTGGAGCACTGCCAGGCTATACATGGTGCAGACAGGATCAGAAGCAGTGGAGCACTGCCAGGCTATACATGGTGCAGACAGGATCAGAAGCAGTAGAGCACTGCCAGGCTATACATGGAACAGACAGGATCAGAAGCAGTGGAGCACTGCCAGGCTATACATGGAACAGACAGGATCAGAAGTAGTGGAGCACTGCCAGGCTATACATGAAACAGACAGGATCAGAAGCAGTGGAGCACTGCCAGGCTATACATGGAACTGACAGGATCAGAAGCAGTGGAGCACTGCCAGGCTATACATGGAACAGACAGGATCAGAAGCAGTGGAGCACTGCCAGGCTATACATGGAACAGACAGGATCAGAAGCAGTAGAGCACTGCCAGGCTATACATGGAACAGACAGGATCAGAAACAGTGGAGCACTGCCAGGCTAGACATGGAACAGACAGGATCAGAAGTAGTGGAGCACTGCCAGGCTATACATGGAACAGACAGGATCAGAAGCAGTGGAGCACTGCCAGGCTATACATGGTGCAGACAGGATCAGAAGCAGTAGAGCACTGCCAGGCTATACATGAAACAGACAGGATCAGAAGCAGTGGAGCACTGCCAGGCTATACATGGAACAGACAGGATCAGATGCAGTGGAGCACTGCCAGGCTAGACATGGAACAGACAGGATCAGAAGTAGTGGAGCACTGCCAGGCTATAGATGGAACAGACAGGATCAGAAGCAGTGGAGCACTGCCAGGCTATACATGGTGCAGACAGGATCAGAAGCAGTAGAGCACTGCCAGGCTATACATGAAACAGACAGGATCAGAAGCAGTGGAGCACTGCCAGGCTATACATGGAACAGACAGGATCAGATGCAGTGGAGCACTGCCAGGCTATACATGGAACAGACAGGATCACAAGCAGTGGAGCACTGCCAGGCTATACATGGTGCAGACAGGATCAGAAGCAGTGGAGCACTGCCAGGCTATACATGGTGCAGACAGGATCAGAAGCAGTAGAACACTGCCAGGCTATACATGGAACAGACAGGATCAGAACCAGTGGAGCACTGACAGGCTATACATGGAACAGACAGGATCAGAAGCAGTGGAGCACTGCCAGGCTATACATGGAACAGACAGGATCAGAAGCAGTTACATTGCAAGGCTATACATGGAACAGACAGGATCAGAAGGAGTAGAGCACTGCCAGGCTATACATGGAACAGACAGGATCAGAAGCAGTTACACTGCCAGGCTATACATGGAACAGACAGGATCAGAAGCAGTGGAGCACTGCCAGGCTATACATGGAACAGACAGGATCAGATGCAGTGGAGCACTGCCAGGCTATACATGGAATAGACAGGATCAGAAGCAGTGGAGCACTGCCAGGCTATACATGGAACAGACAGGATCAGAAGCAGTGGAGCACTGCCAGGCTATACATGGTGCAGACAGGATCAGAAGCAGTAGAGCACTGCCAGGCTATACATGGAACAGACAGGATCAGAAGCAGTGGAGCACTGCCAGGCTATGCATGAAACAGACAGGATCAGAAACAGTGGAGCACTGCCAGGCTAGACATGGAACAGACAGGATCAGAAGCAGTGGAGCACTGCCAGGCTATACATGGAACTGACAGGATCAGAAGCAGTGGAGCACTGCCAGGCTATACATGGAACAGACAGGATCAGAAGCAGTGGAGCACTGCCAGGCTATACATGGAACAGACAGGATCAGAAGCAGTAGAGCACTGCCAGGCTATACATGGAACAGACAGGATCAGACACAGTGGAGCACTGCCAGGCTATACATAGTGCAGACAGGATCAGAAGCAGTAGAGCACTGCCAGGCTATGCATGAAACAGACAGGATCAGAAGCAGTGGAGCACTGCCAGGCTAGACATGGTGCAGACAGGATCAGAAGCAGTAGAGCACTGCCAGGCTATACATGAAACAGACAGGATCAGAAGCAGTAGAGCACTGCCAGGCTATACATGGAACAGACAGGATCAGAAGGAATAGAGCACTGCCAGGCTATACATGAAACAGACAGGATCAGAAGCAGTAGAGCACTGCCAGGCTATACATGAAACAGACAGGATCAGAAGCAGTAGAGCACTGCCAGGCTGTACATGGAACAGACAGGATCAGAAGCAGTGGAGCACTGCCAGGCTAGACATGGAACAGACAGGATCAAAAGCAGTTACACTGCCAGGCTATACATGGAACAGACAGGATCAGAAGCAGTTACACTGCCAGGCTATACATGGAACAGACAGGATCAGAAGCAGTGGAGCACTGCCAGACTATACATGGAACAGGCAGGATCAGAAGCAGTGGAGCACTGCCAGGCTATACATGGAACAGACAGGATCAGAAGCAGTGGAGCACTGCCAGGCTATACATGGAACAGACAGGATCAGAAGCAGTAGAGCACTGCCAGGCTATACATGGGACAGACAGGATCAGAAACAGTGGAGCACTGCCAGGCTATACATGGAACAGACAGGATCAGAAGCAGTGGAGCACTGCCAGGCTATACATGGAACAGACAGGGTCAGAAGCAGTAGAGCACTGCCAGGCTATACATGGAACAGACAGGATCAGAAGCAGTTACACTGCCAGGCTATACATGGAACAGACAGGATCAGAAGCAGTGAAGCACTGCCAGGCTATACATGGAACAGACAGGATCAGAAGCAGTAGAGCACTGCCAGGCTATACATGGAACAGACAGGATCAGAAGCAGTTACACTTCCAGGCTATACATGGAACAGACAGGATCAGAAGCAGTGGAGCACTGCCAGGCTATACATGGAACAGACAGGATCAGAAGCAGTGGAGCACTGCCAGGCTATACATGGAACAGACAGGATCAGAGGCAGTGGAGCACTGCCAGGCTAGACATGGAACAGACAGGATCAGAAGCAGTTACACTGCCAGGCTATACATGGAACAGACAGGATCAGAAGCAGTTACACTTCCAGGCTATACATGGAACAGACAGGATCAGAAGCAGTGGAGCACTGCCAGGCTATACATGGAACAGACAGGATCAGAAGCAGTAGAGCACTGCCAGGCTATACATGGAACAGACAGGATCAGAAGCAGTTACACTTCCAGGCTATACATGGAACAGACAGGATCAGAAGCAGTGGAGCACTGCCAGGCTATACATGGAACAGACAGGATCAGAAGCAGTGGAGCACTGCCAGGCTATACATGGAACAGACAGGATCAGAAGCAGTGGAGCACTGCCAGGCTATACATGGAACAGACAGGATCAGAAGCAGTGGAGCACTGCCAGACTATACATGGAACAGACAGGATCAGAAGCAGTGGAGCACTGCCAGACTATACATGGAACAGACAGGATCAGAAGCAGTAGAGCACTGCCAGGCTATACATGGTGCAGACAGGAGCAGAAGCAGCGGAGCACTGCCAGGCTATACATGGAACAGACAGGATCAGAAGCAGTGGAGCACTGCCAGGCGATACATGGAACAGACAGGATCAGAAGCAGTGGAGCACTGCCAGGCTATACATGGAACAGACAGGATCAGAAGCAGTTACACTGCCAGGCTATACATGGAACAGACAGGATCAGAAGCAGTAGAGCACTGCCAGGCTATACATGGAACAGACAGGATCAAAAGCAGTGGAGCACTGCCAGGCTATACATGGAACAGACAGGATCAGAAGCAGTTACACTGCCAGGCTATACATGGAACAGACAGGGTCAGAAGCAGTAGAGCACTGCCAGACTATACATGGAACAGGCAGGATCAGAAGCAGTGGAGCACTGCCAGGCAATACATGGAACAGACAGGATCAGAAGCAGTAGAGCACTGCCAGGCTATACATGGTGCAGACCGGAGCAGAAGCAGTGGAGCACTGCCAGGCTATACATGGTTCAGACAGGATCAGAAGCAGTTACACTGCCAGGCTATACATGGAACAGACAGGATCAGAAGCAGTGGAGCACTGCCAGGCTATACACGGAACAGACAGGATCAGAAGCAGTTACACTGCCAGGCTATACATGGAACAGACAGGATCAGAAGCAGTGGAGCACTGCCAGGCTATACATGGAACAGACAGGATCAGAAGCAGTGGAGCACTGCTAGGCTAGACATGGAACAGACAGGATCAGAAGCAGTGGAGCACTGCCAGGCTATACATGGAACAGACAGGATCAGAAGCAGTTACACTGCCAGGCTATACATAGAACAGACAGGATCAGAAGCAGTGGAGCACTGCCAGGCTATACATGGAACAGACAGGATCAGAAGCAGTTACACTGCCAGGCTAGTGTCACCACCAGACATCTGAGAAGCTCTGACAGACGTCCTTCAGAACCTCCTCCGTGAGGTCCCTTTTGTTTTGCTTTCATTTTCTCATCTCGTTAGCCTCTCTCAGCTGTCAAGTAGTTGCACTGATTGCATCCCTTTAAATCCCTTCCCATACTGCATCACTTTGCGGTTTATATTCCATCCTGGAGTGTGTGCATGCTGATCCTACTTCTGAGTCTTCTACAGATAAGTTTTGTTCGTTCATTTGTGTTTTTCTGTTTGCTGGATCCCAGTTGACCCTGACTCCCTCCGTATCAAGTGTAGGTAGCCGGTGGTCATGTCCCCTCACTATTATAGGGTGTTCAGGTGTTATACAGTCGAGGTACGAGGATATGCGATCATCTACCATTGGGATCTTCGCATAAGCTGAGCAGTTAGGGAGAGAGCCAGGTCTCATGCAGGGCTCTCCCTTTTGTTCCTTAGTTTTGGATCCAGTCAGTCGGATCTTCCTTTTGTGTCTTCTAGTTTCCTGTACACCTTCCGTGACAGCTAGACATGGAACAGACAGGATCAGAAGCAGTGGAGCACTGCCAGGCTATACATGGAACAGACAGGATCAGAAGCAGTTACACTGCCAGGCTATACATGGAACAGACAGGATCAGAAGCAGTTACACTTCCAGGCTATACATGGAACAGACAGGATCAGAAGCAGTGGAGCACTGCCAGGCTATACATGGAACAGACAGGATCAGAAGCAGTAGAGCACTGCCAGGCTATACATGGAACAGACAGGATCAGAAGCAGTTACACTGCCAGGCTATACATGGAGCAGACAGGATCAGAAGCAGTTACACTGCCAGGCTATACATGGAACAGACAGGATCAGAAGCAGTTACACTGCCAGGCTATACATGGAACAGACAGGATCAGAAGCAGTAGAGCACTGCCAGGCTATACATGGAACAGACAGGATCAGAAGCAGTTACACTTCCAGGCTATACATGGAACAGACAGGATCAGAAGCAGTAGAGCACTGCCAGGCTATACATGGAACAGACTGGATCAGAAGCAGTGGAGCACTGCCAGGCTAGACATGACACAGACAGGATCAGAAGCAGTGGAGCACTGCCAGGCTAAACATGGAACAGACAGGATCAAAAACAGTGGAGCACTGCCAGGCTATACATGGAACAGACAGGATCAGAAGCAGTAGAGCACTGCCAGGCTATACATGGAACAGACTGGATCAGAAGCAGTGGAGCACTGCCAGGCTAGACATGACACAGACAGGATCAGAAGCAGTGGAGTACTGCCAGGCTAGACATGGAACAGACAGGATCAAAAACAGTGGAGCACTGCCAGGCTATACATGGAACAGACAGGATCAGAAGCAGTAGAGCACTGCCAGGCTATACATGGAACAGACAGGATCAGAAGCAGTGGAGCACTGCCAGGCTAGACATGGAACAGACAGGATCAGAAGCAGTAAAGCACTGCCAGGCTATACATGGAACAGACAGGATCAGAAGCAGTGGAGCACTGCCAGGCTAGACATGGAGCAGACAGGATCAGAAGCAGTGGAGCACTGCCAGGCTATACATGAAACAGATGGGATCAGAAGCAGTGGAGCACTGCCAGGCTATACATGGAACAGACAGGATCAGAAGCAGTTACACTGCCAGGCTATACATGGAACAGACAGGATGAGAAGCAGTTACACTGCCAGGCTATACATGGAGCAGACAGGATCAGAAGCAGTTACACTGCCAGGCTATACATGGAACAGACAGGATCAGAAGCAGTTACACTGCCAGGCTATACATGGGACAGACAGGATCAGAAGCAGTTACACTGCCAGGCTATACATGGGACAGACAGGATCAGAAGCAGTTACACTGCCAGGCTATACATGGAACAGACAGGATCAGAAGCAGTGGAGCACTGCCAGGCTATACATGGGACAGACAGGATCAGAAGCAGTTACACTGCCAGGCTATACATGGTGCAGACAGGATCAGAAACAGTGGAGCACTGCCAGGCTAGACATGGAACAGACAGGATCAGAAGCAGTAGAGCACTGCCAGGCTATACATGGAACAGACAGGATCAGAAGCAGTGGAGCACTGCCAGGCTATACATGGAACAGACAGGATCAGAAGCAGTGGAGCACTGCCAGGCTATACATGGAACAGACAGGATCAGTTGCAGTGGAGCACTGACAGGCTATACATGGAACTGACAGGATCAGAAGCAGTGGAGCACTGCCAGGCTATACATTGAACAGACAGGGTCACAAGCAGTTGGGCACTGACAGGCTATACATGGAACAGACAGGATCAGAAGCAGTGGAGAACTGTCAGGCTATACATGGAACATACAGGATCAGAAGCAGTGGAGCACTGCCAGGCTAGACATGGAACAGACAGGATCAGAAGCAGTGGAGCGCTGCCAGGCTATACATGGAACAGACAGGATCAGAAGCAGTGGAGCACTGCCAGGCTATACATGGAACAGACAGGATCAGAAGCAGTGGAGCACTGCCAGGCTATACATGGAACAGACAGGATCAGAAGCAGTTGGGCACTGACAGGCTATTCATGGAACAGACAGGATCAGAAGCAGTTACACTGCCAGGCTATACATGGAACAGACAGGATCAGAAGCAGTGGAGCACTGCCAGGCTATACATGGAACAGACAGGATCAGAAGCAGTTACACTGCCAGGCTATACATGGAACAGACAGGATCAGAAGCAGTGGAGCACTGCCAGGCTATACATGGAACAGACTGGATCAGAAGCAGTTACACTGCCAGGCTATACATGGGACAGACAGGATCAGAAGCAGTGGAGCACTGCCAGGCTATACATGGAACAGACAGGATCAGAAGCAGTGGAGCACTGCCAGGCTATACATGGAACAGACAGGATCAGAAACAGTGGAGCACTGCCAGGCTAGACATGGAACAGACAGGATCAGAAGGAGTAGAGCACTGCCAGGCTATACATGGAACAGACAGGATCAGAAGGAGTAGAGCACTGCCAGGCTATACATGGAACAGACAGGATCAGAAGCAGTACACTGCAAGGCTATACATGGAACAGACAGGATCAGAAGCAGTTACACTGCCAGGCTATACATGGAACAGACAGGATCAGAAGCAGTGCAGCACTGCCAGGCTATACATGGAGCAGACAGGATCAGAAGCAGATACACTGCCAGGCTATACATGGAACAGACAGGATCAGAAGCAGTGGAGCACTGCCAGGCTATACATGGAACAGACAGGATCAGATGCAGTGGAGCACTGCCAGGCTATACATGGAACAGACAGGATCACAAGCAGTGGAGCACTGCCAGGCTATACATGGTGCAGACAGGATCAGAAGCAGTAGAGCACTGCCAGGCTATACATGGAACAGACAGGATCAGAAGCAGTGGAGCACTGCCAGGCTATGCATGAAACAGACAGGATCAGAAACAGTGGAGCACTGCCAGGCTAGACATGGAACAGACAGGATCAGAAGCAGTGGAGCACTGCCAGGCTATACATGGAACTGACAGGATCAGAAGCAGTGGAGCACTGCCAGGCTATACATGGAACAGACAGGATCAGAAGCAGTGGAGCACTGCCAGGCTATACATGGAACAGACAGGATCAGAAGCAGTAGAGCACTGCCAGGCTATACATGGAACAGACAGGATCAGACACAGTGGAGCACTGCCAGGCTATACATCGAGCAGACAGGATCAGAAGCAGTAGAGCACTGCCAGGCTATGCATGAAACAGACAGGATCAGAAGCAGTGGAGCACTGCCAGGCTATACATGGTGCAGACAGGATCAGAAGCAGTAGAGCACTGCCAGGCTATACATGAAACAGACAGGATCAGAAGCAGTAGAGCACTGCCAGGCTATACATGGAACAGACAGGATCAGAAGGAATAGAGCACTGCCAGGCTATACATGAAACAGACAGGATCAGAAGCAGTAGAGCACTGCCAGGCTATACATGAAACAGACAGGATCAGAAGCAGTGGAGCACTGCCAGGCTATGCATGAAACAGACAGGATCAGAAACAGTGGAGCACTGCCAGGCTAGACATGGAACAGACAGGATCAGAAGTAGTGGAGCACTGCCAGGCTATACATGGAACAGACAGGATCAGAAGCAGTGGAGCACTGCCAGGCTATACATGGAACTGACAGGATCAGAAGCAGTGGAGCACTGCCAGGCTATACATGGAACAGACAGGATCAGAAGCAGTGGAGCACTGCCAGGCTATACATGGAACAGACAGGATCAGTTGCAGTGGAGCACTGACAGGCTATACATGGAACTGACAGGATCAGAAGCAGTGGAGCACTGCCAGGCTATACATTGAACAGACAGGGTCACAAGCAGTTGGGCACTGCCAGGCTAGACATGGAGCAGACAGGATCAGAAGCAGTGGAGCACTGCCAGGCTAGACATGGAGCAGACAGGATCAGAAGCAGTGGAGCACTGCCAGGCTATACATGGAACAGACAGGATCAGAAGCAGTTACACTGACAGGCTATACATGGAACAGACAGGATCAGAAGCAGTGGAGAACTGTCAGGCTATACATGGAACATACAGGATCAGAAGCAGTGGAGCACTGCCAGGCTAGACATGGAACAGACAGGATCAGAAGCAGTGGAGCGCTGCCAGGCTATACATGGAACAGACAGGATCAGAAGCAGTGGAGCACTGCCAGGCTATACATGGAACAGACAGGATCAGAAGCAGTGGAGCACTGCCAGGCTATACATGGAACAGACAGGATCAGAAGCAGTTGGGCACTGACAGGCTATTCATGGAACAGACAGGATCAGAAGCAGTTACACTGCCAGGCTATACATGGAACAGACAGGATCAGAAGCAGTGGAGCACTGCCAGGCTATACATGGAACAGACAGGATCAGAAGCAGTTACACTGCCAGGCTATACATGGAACAGACAGGATCAGAAGCAGTGGAGCACTGCCAGGCTATACATGGAACAGACTGGATCAGAAGCAGTTACACTGCCAGGCTATACATGGGACAGACAGGATCAGAAGCAGTGGAGCACTGCCAGGCTATACATGGAACAGACAGGATCAGAAGCAGTGGAGCACTGCCAGGCTATACATGGAACAGACAGGATCAGAAACAGTGGAGCACTGCCAGGCTAGACATGGAACAGACAGGATCAGAAGGAGTAGAGCACTGCCAGGCTATACATGGAACAGACAGGATCAGAAGGAGTAGAGCACTGCCAGGCTATACATGGAACAGACAGGATCAGAAGCAGTTACACTGCAAGGCTATACATGGAACAGACAGGATCAGAAGCAGTTACACTGCCAGGCTATACATGGAACAGACAGGATCAGAAGCAGTGCAGCACTGCCAGGCTATACATGGAGCAGACAGGATCAGAAGCAGATACACTGCCAGGCTATACATGGAACAGACAGGATCAGAAGCAGTGGAGCACTGCCAGGCTATACATGGAACAGACAGGATCAGATGCAGTGGAGCACTGCCAGGCTATACATGGAACAGACAGGATCACAAGCAGTGGAGCACTGCCAGGCTATACATGTGCAGACAGGATCAGAAGCAGTGGAGCACTGCCAGGCTAGACATGGAACAGACAGGATCAGAAGGAGTAGAGCACTGCCAGGCTATACATGGAACAGACAGGATCAGAAGGAGTAGAGCACTGCCAGGCTATACATGGAACAGACAGGATCAGAAGCAGTTACACTGCAAGGCTATACATGGAACAGACAGGATCAGAAGCAGTTACACTGCCAGGCTATACATGGAACAGACAGGATCAGAAGCAGTAGAGCACTGCCAGGCTATACATGAAACAGACAGGATCAGAAGCAGTGGAGCACTGCCAGGCTATACATGGAACAGACAGGATCAGATGCAGTGGAGCACTGCCAGGCTATACATGGAACAGACAGGATCACAAGCAGTGGAGCACTGCCAGGCTATACATGGTGCAGACAGGATCAGAAGCAGTGGAGCACTGCCAGGCTATACATGGTGCAGACAGGATCAGAAGCAGTAGAGCACTGCCAGGCTATACATGAAACAGACAGGATCAGAAGCAGTGGAGCACTGCCAGGCTATACATGGAACAGACAGGATCAGATGCAGTGGAGCACTGCCAGGCTATACATGGAACAGACAGGATCACAAGCAGTGGAGCACTGCCAGGCTATACATGGTGCAGACAGGATCAGAAGCAGTGGAGCACTGCCAGGCTATACATGGTGCAGACAGGATCAGAAGCAGTAGAGCACTGCCAGGCTATACATGGAACAGACAGGATCAGAAGCAGTGGAGCACTGACAGGCTATACATGGAACAGACAGGATCAGAAGCAGTGGAGCACTGCCAGGCTATACATGGAACAGACAGGATCAGAAGCAGTTACATTGCAAGGCTATACATGGAACAGACAGGATCAGAAGAGTAGAGCACTGCCAGGCTATACATGGAACAGACAGGATCAGAAGCAGTTACACTGCAAGGCTATACATGGAACAGACAGGATCAGAAGCAGTTACACTGCCAGGCTATACATGGAACAGACAGGATCAGAAGCAGTGCAGCACTGCCAGGCTATACATGGAAGCAGACAGGATCAGAAGCAGATACACTGCCAGGCTATACATGAAACAGACAGGATCAGAAGCAGTTACACTTCCAGGCTATACATGGAACAGACAGGATCAGAAGCAGTGGAGCACTGCCAGGCTATACATGGAACAGACAGGATCAGAAGCAGTGGAGCACTGCCAGGCTATACATGGAACAGACAGGATCAGATGCAGTGGAGCACTGCCAGGCTATACATGGAACAGACAGGATCAGAAGCAGTGCAGCACTGCCAGGCTATACATGGAGCAGACAGGATCAGAAGCAGATACACTGCCAGGCTATACATGGAACAGACAGGATCAGAAGCAGTGGAGCACTGCCAGGCTATACATGGAACAGACAGGATCAGAAGCAGTGGAGCACTGCCAGGCTATACATGGAACAGACAGGATCAGATGCAGTGGAGCACTGCCAGGCTATACATGGAATAGACAGGATCAGAAGCAGTGGAGCACTGCCAGGCTATGCATGAAACAGACAGGATCAGAAACAGTGGAGCACTGCCAGGCTAGACATGGAACAGACAGGATCAGAAGTAGTGGAGCACTGCCAGGCTATACATGGAACAGACAGGATCAGAAGCAGTGGAGCACTGCCAGGCTATACATGGAACTGACAGGATCAGAAGCAGTGGAGCACTGCCAGGCTATACATGGAACAGACAGGATCAGAAGCAGTGGAGCACTGCCAGGCTATACATGGAACAGACAGGATCAGAAGCAGTAGAGCACTGCCAGGCTATACATAGTGCAGACAGGATCAGAAGCAGTAGAGCACTGCCAGGCTATGCATGAAACAGACAGGATCAGAAGCAGTGGAGCACTGCCAGGCTAGACATGGTGCAGACAGGATCAGAAGCAGTAGAGCACTGCCAGGCTATACATGAAACAGACAGGATCAGAAGCAGTAGAGCACTGCCAGGCTATACATGGAACAGACAGGATCAGAAGGAGTAGAGCACTGCCAGGCTATACATGAAACAGACAGGATCAGAAGCAGTAGAGCACTGCCAGGCTATACATGAAACAGACAGGATCAGAAGCAGTGGAGCACTGCCAGGCTATACATGGAACAGACAGGATCAGAAGCAGTGGAGCACTGCCAGGCTATACATGGTGCAGACAGGATCAGAAGCAGTAGAGCACTGCCAGGCTATACATGGAACAGACAGGATCAGAAGCAGTGGAGCACTGCCAGGCTATGCATGAAACAGACAGGATCAGAAACAGTGGAGCACTGCCAGGCTAGACATGGAACAGACAGGATCAGAAGTAGTGGAGCACTGCCAGGCTATACATGAAACAGACAGGATCAGAAGCAGTGGAGCACTGCCAGGCTATACATGGAACTGACAGGATCAGAAGCAGTGGAGCACTGCCAGGCTATACATGGAACAGACAGGATCAGAAGCAGTGGAGCACTGCCAGGCTATACATGGAACAGACAGGATCAGAAGCAGTAGAGCACTGCCAGGCTATACATGGAACAGACAGGATCAGAAACAGTGGAGCACTGCCAGGCTAGACATGGAACAGACAGGATCAGAAGTAGTGGAGCACTGCCAGGCTATACATGGAACAGACAGGATCAGAAGCAGTGGAGCACTGCCAGGCTATACATGGTGCAGACAGGATCAGAAGCAGTAGAGCACTGCCAGGCTATACATGAAACAGACAGGATCAGAAGCAGTGGAGCACTGCCAGGCTATACATGGAACAGACAGGATCAGATGCAGTGGAGCACTGCCAGGCTAGACATGGAACAGACAGGATCAGAAGTAGTGGAGCACTGCCAGGCTATACATGGAACAGACAGGATCAGAAGCAGTGGAGCACTGCCAGGCTATACATGGTGCAGACAGGATCAGAAGCAGTAGAGCACTGCCAGGCTATACATGAAACAGACAGGATCAGAAGCAGTGGAGCACTGCCAGGCTATACATGGAACAGACAGGATCAGATGCAGTGGAGCACTGCCAGGCTATACATGGAACAGACAGGATCACAAGCAGTGGAGCACTGCCAGGCTATACATGGTGCAGACAGGATCAGAAGCAGTGGAGCACTGCCAGGCTATACATGGTGCAGACAGGATCAGAAGCAGTAGAGCACTGCCAGGCTATACATGGAACAGACAGGATCAGAAGCAGTGGAGCACTGACAGGCTATACATGGAACAGACAGGATCAGAAGCAGTGGAGCACTGCCAGGCTATACATGGAACAGACAGGATCAGAAGCAGTTACATTGCAAGGCTATACATGGAACAGACAGGATCAGAAGGAGTAGAGCACTGCCAGGCTATACATGGAACAGACAGGATCAGAAGCAGTTACACTGCAAGGCTATACATGGAACAGACAGGATCAGAAGCAGTTACACTGCCAGGCTATACATGGAACAGACAGGATCAGAAGCAGTGCAGCACTGCCAGGCTATACATGGAGCAGACAGGATCAGAAGCAGATACACTGCCAGGCTATACATGGAACAGACAGGATCAGAAGCAGTGGAGCACTGCCAGGCTATACATGGAACAGACAGGATCAGATGCAGTGGAGCACTGCCAGGCTATACATGGAATAGACAGGATCAGAAGCAGTGGAGCACTGCCAGGCTATACATGGAACAGACAGGATCAGAAGCAGTGGAGCACTGCCAGGCTATACATGGTGCAGACAGGATCAGAAGCAGTAGAGCACTGCCAGGCTATACATGGAACAGACAGGATCAGAAGCAGTGGAGCACTGCCAGGCTATGCATGAAACAGACAGGATCAGAAACAGTGGAGCACTGCCAGGCTAGACATGGAACAGACAGGATCAGAAGCAGTGGAGCACTGCCAGGCTATACATGGAACTGACAGGATCAGAAGCAGTGGAGCACTGCCAGGCTATACATGGAACAGACAGGATCAGAAGCAGTTACATTGCAAGGCTATACATGGAACAGACAGGATCAGAAGGAGTAGAGCACTGCCAGGCTATACATGGAACAGACAGGATCAGAAGCAGTTACACTGCAAGGCTATACATGGAACAGACAGGATCAGAAGCAGTTACACTGCCAGGCTATACATGGAACAGACAGGATCAGAAGCAGTGCAGCACTGCCAGGCTATACATGGAGCAGACAGGATCAGAAGCAGATACACTGCCAGGCTATACATGGAACAGACAGGATCAGAAGCAGTGGAGCACTGCCAGGCTATACATGGAACCGACAGGATCAGATGCAGTGGAGCACTGCCAGGCTATACATGGAATAGACAGGATCAGAAGCAGTGGAGCACTGCCAGGCTATACATGAAACAGACAGGATCAGAAGCAGTGGAGCACTGCCAGGCTATACATGGTGCAGACAGGATCAGAAGCAGTAGAGCACTGCCAGGCTATACATGGAACAGACAGGATCAGAAGCAGTGGAGCACTGCCAGGCTATGCATGAAACAGACAGGATCAGAAACAGTGGAGCACTGCCAGGCTAGACATGGAACAGACAGGATCAGAAGCAGTGGAGCACTGCCAGGCTATACATGGAACGACAGGATCAGAAGCAGTGGAGCACTGCCAGGCTATACATGGAACAGACAGGATCAGAAGCAGTGGAGCACTGCCAGGCTATACATGGAACAGACAGGATCAGAAGCAGTAGAGCACTGCCAGGCTATACATGGAACAGACAGGATCAGACACAGTGGAGCACTGCCAGGCTATACATAGTGCAGACAGGATCAGAAGCAGTAGAGCACTGCCAGGCTATACATGGAACAGACAGGATCAGAAGCAGTGGAGCACTGCCAGGCTATGCATGAAACAGACAGGATCAGAAGCAGTGGAGCACTGCCAGGCTAGACATGGTGCAGACAGGATCAGAAGCAGTAGAGCACTGCCAGGCTATACATGAAACAGACAGGATCAGAAGCAGTAGAGCACTGCCAGGCTATACATGGAACAGACAGGATCAGAAGGAATAGAGCACTGCCAGGCTATACATGAAACAGACAGGATCAGAAGCAGTAGAGCACTGCCAGGCTATACATGAAACAGACAGGATCAGAAGCAGTGGAGCACTGCAGGCTATGCATGAAAAGACAGGATCAGAAACAGTGGAGCACTGCCAGGCTAGACATGGAACAGACAGGATCAGAAGTAGTGGAGCACTGCCAGGCTATACATGGAACTGACAGGATCAGAAGCAGTGGAGCACTGCCAGGCTATACATGGAACAGACAGGATCAGAAGCAGTGGAGCACTGCCAGGCTATACATGGAACAGACAGGATCAGAAGCAGTGGAGCACTGCCAGGCTATACATGGAACTGACAGGATCAGAAGCAGTGGAGCACTGCAGGCTATACATGGAACAGACAGGATCAGAAGCAGTGGAGCACTGCCAGGCTATACATGGAACAGACAGGATCAGAAGCAGTGGGCACTGCCAGGCTATACATGGAACAGACAGGATCAGAAGCAGTGGAGCACTGCCAGGCTATACATGGAACAGCAGGACAGAAGCAGCAGCACTGCAGGCTATACATGGAGCAGACAGGATCAGAAGCAGATACACTGCCAGGCTATACATGGAACAGACAGGATCAGAAGCAGTGGAGCACTGCCAGGCTATACATGGAACAGACAGGATCAGAAGCAGTGGAGCACTGCCAGGCTATACATGGAACAGACAGGATCAGATGCAGTGGAGCACTGCCAGGCTATCATGGAATAGACAGGATCAGAAGCAGTGGAGCACTGCCAGGCTATGCATGAAACAGACAGGATCAGAACAGTGGAGCACTGCCAGGCTAGACATGGAACAGACAGGATCAGTAGTGGAGCACTGCCAGGCTATACATGGAACAGACAGGATCAGAAGCAGTGGAGCACTGCCAGGCTATACATGGAACTGACAGGATCAGAAGCAGTGGAGCACTGCCAGGCTATACATGGAACAGACAGGATCAGAAGCAGTGGAGCACTGCCAGGCTATACATGGAACAGACAGGATCAGAAGCAGTGAGCACTGCCGGCTATGCATGAAACAGACAGGATCAGAAGCAGTGGAGCACTGCCAGGCTTATACATGGTGAAGATTTTTCAGGCATCAGAAGCAGTAGAGCACTGCCAGGCTTATACATCGGAACAGACAGGATCCAGACAGCCAGTAGAGCACTGCCAGGCTATACATGTGACAGACAGGATCAGAAGAGTAGAGCACTGCCAGGACTATTACAATGAACACAGACAGGATCAGAAGCAGTAGAGCACTGCCCAGGCTATACATGAAACAGACAGGATCAGAAGCAGTGGAGCACTGCCAGGCTATACATGGAACAGACAGGATCAGAAGCAGTGGAGCACTGCCAGGCTATACATGGTGCAGACAGGATCAGAAGCAGTAGAGCACTGCCAGGCTATACATGGAACAGACACATATCAGAAGCAGTGGAGCACTGCCAGGCTATGCATGAAACAACAGGATCAGAAACAGTGGAGCACTGCCAGGCTAGACATGGAACAGACAGGATCAGAAGTATGGAGCACTGCCAGGCTATACATGAAACAGACAGGATCAGAAGC